>NC_142010.1:83569048-83723048 GCF_049901735.1 Notechis scutatus | reverse complement strand
CTTGGTATAAATCATTTACCTCTCTTCCTTCCCACTTATAGCAAAAATATTTTAATTTTTAAATGCCAGTGTTTAGAAATCTAATGTCCCCTTGGCTTTAATTTTCAAAATTAGTACCTTCTGCTGCCAAAGTGGGTATTTCCGATTTCCATCTGTCTCCATAGGGAAGGAAAGTGAGGAGGAAAAAAAAGCTTTCACTTTCACTTTCAACCGCAGCTTTGCAATCCTCTTGGGAACAATGTATCACTTAAAGCAGGGATCCCCAACCTTTTTGACGCCGCGGCCCAGTACCGGCATCAGCTGGGCGCCGCGGCCCGGTACCGGCATCAACTGGGCGCCGCCATCTTTTTTTGACGAAAAAGTGCTTCCGGTGACCTCACCGGAAGCACTTTTTTGTCAAAAAAGATGGCAGCGCCAGCGCTTCCGGTGAGCTTTTTCAGGTAGAAATGGCTTTCTACCCGGAAAAGCTCATCGGAAGCGCTGGCGCCGCCATCTTTTTTTGATGAAAAAGTGCTTCCGGTGAGCTTTCTACCCGGAAAAGCTCACTGGAAGCACTTTTTTACCAAAAAAAGATGGCAGCGCCCAGCAACCAGCGGCCCGGTAAGAGTTGTTCCGCGGACCGGTATCGGTCCGCGGACCGGCGGTCGGGGACCCCTGACTTAAAGAGCCAAAGTTCCAGGGTATTCAGATGTTGCTTGTCGTCCCGGTTCAGCCAAAAGCTTTCACTTTCTCAACTTCCTCCTGCACAAAACTTGTCCGGTTGAGAGGTTCTTTGTGGTGGCCATTGCTGACCGCCGCTCCACCGCCTTTGGAAAAGGGAGTTAAGCCGGCTGGGGAAGGGGGTTGCGATGCCCCCAGACCCCTGCCCGGATCTCCCTCTCTTCAGTTATCCCTACAGGATAACTATAGCCTCCCAATCCAACTGGATCGAAGGCACTCCGGCAGCAAGCGCGGCAGGGATCGCGCACAAACGCAAATTCCTGCTGCCTCCGAAGCCTGACAAACCGGAACTCCGTGTGAGGAGAAAGAACCTTTACTTTACCTTACTGTGTTCTTTGATGGCCTGGTTTCTTTTTACCACTAACTCTTCCCAATAACATTACTTTCTCCAGTGAGTTCCAATTTCCCTACCTGATGTGGCCAAAGTAAAAATAATAAAGCTAAAATGCAGCTGGTCTTTCCTCTGCAACACAGCCAATGAACTGGCTGCAGTAAAATGAAAGGGCTCTATCCCAAGTGGGGAGCAGCCCTTGAGCTGGCAGAGGAAGCAAAGGAGTTGCTTTTTTCCATGGTTTTCTCGGTTATCAAGCATGCATTGGTAATAAGATCTCTTATTTCTTAGCCTTTTCTGAAACCAGCATGAACACCTGCCACCTCTTTTTTCATTTAGGACTCTTATCTGCGTCTTATCATCCTAAGTGTTATTTTCCTAGCTGGCATTGTTTGGTTAGAACTTTTACAGATTCTTCTCTCGGTGTTCTGTAGAAATGTGGAGATTCTATAGAGCAGGGGTGTCAAACTCAATTTCATTGAGGGCCATATTAGGGTTGTGTTTGATCTCAGGGGGCTGGGTAGGCGTGGCCAGAATGGGCATGGACAATTTGATGTCATTTGTGTCAGGAAAGCAGGACTTTCCCCAATCTCTCCCTCATTCTCATTATAATCTTCCTCCCTCCCTCCCTCCCTCCCTCCCTCCCTCCTTCCTTCCTTCCTTCCTTCCTTCCTTCCTTCCTTCCTTCCTTCCTTCCTTCCTTCCTTCCTTATCTTTCTTCTTTTCCTTCTCTCTTCATTCACCTTCCTTCTTCCTTACCCTCTTTCCTTATTTTTTCTTCCTTGCTCTCTCCCCATCTTTCCTTCTTTTTCTTTATCTTCCCTCTTTCCCTTTGTTCTTTCTTGTCCCTTCTTGCATGCTCAAATGCAAAAGCGGAAACATTTCTTCTTTGGTTTTGAGTTGCCTCTACCAGCAAAAATGGAGCCTGGTGGGAGGCATGTGTGGCCCTCCCAAGTTCCATTTTCTCTGGCAGAGGCACCATGAGCCAGTCCTTTGCTGCTTCCAGGGCAGCCCCCTAGGCCAGATCTAAGCACCTCATGGGTTGGATATGGCCCATGGGCCTTGAGCCTGACAGCCCTGTTGTTGAGATTCAATCATGTTTTGTACTTAAACATATAGGTATAGATACAAAAATATTTGCCATTATTGCCATGACAATCATGTGTAACTGTGCTACAAATAGGTAGAAACTCCCCATTCCATTGCAAATGATATGGTTATTATATCGACATAGGTATAGATGATGTAGAGACAGAGATATCCATTTTAATCCTTTTCTCAAGGATCTTTCTTTTGCTGGTCTGCCAGATTCTGCAGTATGTGATATATTTTCCTCTCTGGTCTCAGGAGAATGTTAATCAGGCTTAACAAATGTTTATATTCATATCCATATATTTATCAAGGCAGCAATTATTAGGGTGACAACTAAGTAAATCCATTTTGGCTCCAAGAACATGAGGATAAGTGGAAACAAATGAATTTCAAACAGTAGACTGAGTTGCATTTACCATTTGAGAGCATCAATAAAAATGAAAGCTTTAACTATATCTATAGTTTGCAATCACAGGACGTACTTTTAATACTCAAACATCTGTATTTAGCTCCTTGTTGAGTATGCAAGATAATTGACTTATCAGTTAGGCATCATCAAGTTTATTAGAAAGTCAAGCTCATTATTAGAAAGCAATGGTGCGTTGAGCAATGGTGCCATATGGTACTTTGGGGAATTGAGCAAGACATTTAACTCAAGATATTTCTTGGATTCTGGACATGTTTGTAACACGGAATCAAGACAGTAAATTTATATTTTTAAATAAGGAACTATGGGCAGGTTAGCAATAGTAATACATTAAAAATAGAAACTGTGATACATATATGTGTCATTTAAAAAGGTGTAGGGTGTTTGCTAGTGTAACCTTCATGAACTTCTGATTTTCAAGCAGGTTATTTGGTCCAGTTTTATTTTTTCCAGTGAGAATATTATATTACTTAAACATAATTTATTTTGAAGAATGGATCTCAACTGTGTGTAATATTATACAATTGTTTGCAAGAGGGTTAGTCAGATGCACAATAGCAGGTTGCTGTAAATTATAATGTATGTTATAAAAGCTACCCAGTATTGGTAAGTGAACATAGCAATAGAAGTAATATGAATACTTAAAATATATTGCTGAATGGGGTGAGAGAGATTACTTATGAAATGTGCAGATTTTGCCTCTTAAACTCTCAAAAGTATTTTTCCATTAATTTCTTAATCACTTTTTCTACCTATTGGTAGTAAAATCTAAGTAAGAGTCGTATCTAGTTTGAAATAATGAAATGATGTTCCTGGTAATTCATATATGTAAAAACTTCACTGGGTCCGTGGTGAGCCCTAATGATAACCTACAATATATAGAGGGGGTTAGTAACTGATAATTGTGAAGAATATTTGCAAGTAATATGGGCTTCTTCCTAAAAGACAGTTAAAGGATAAAGTTAGAAATGTGTTGGGCATTTTAGAATACTTGGAGCAACATAATGAAAAACAAGCCATGTTAATCTTCTTAGATGCATAGAAGGCCCTTGACAATTTGAACTGAGCTTTCTTATTTAAAAAAAATGGAAGAAATTGATTTTGGAGAAGATTTTATTAAATGGGTAAGTTTAATCTACACTTCACAGAAAACACAAATAAGTGTTAATGGAGATCAGATACAAAAAGGGACAAGGCAATGACAGCCCACTGTCTCCTGTCTTGTTTATTTTAGTTCTTGAAATATTGAATAGAGATACAAGGCATGATGAGAGAAATTGTGAAAGTAATGGTTAAAAAGAATCATACAAGTTAAGAGTTTTTGTGGATGTCTTGATTTTGGTTTTGGCAGACTATATAAAGGGAATTGAACATGTTAAAAAAAGCTTTAAAATGGATACAAATACCATATATTAATTCAGAAGTATAGCTGAAACCCTTTCTTTTGGAAGTTGAGTCTTTTCTTTTGGAATTAAGGACAGACAACTAGAAAAAAGCCATGGAGCTTTGTTTTTATGTATGACAACTGCAGCAAGACAATTGTATGAATGAAAGAAAATATATGTAGTTCAGGGTTGAACTATGGAGTTTTTGGTGCTGTCTGAGCTTGGTTGTTTTCTTGTAGACATTTTATTACCTGACTACATAACATCTTCAGTGCATCAGGGACTCCATACACCAGGGGTATCAAACTCGTGGCCTGTGGGTCGGATGTGTCACATGCTGGCCCCGCCTCTGTCCAGTTTAGCGAAGTGGATAAAAGTCCCGATATGTCATGTGTCACTGCTGTGACGATGCGAGTTTGACACCCCTGCCATAGACTATTACACAATCAAGAGCTGTGGTGGCACAGTGATTAGAATGCAGTACTGCAGGCTATTTCTGCTGACTGCCAACTGACTGCAATTTGGCAGTTCAACTCTCACCAGGCTCAAGGTTGACTCAGCCTTCCATCCTTCCGAGATGACAACCCAGTTTGTGGGGGCAGTATGCTGATTCTGTAAATCGCTTAGAGAGCACTGTGAAGTGGCATATACTGTAAGTCTAAATGCTATTGCTATCAATGGTGGAAAGGTTTGACACTATCCACAGTGAAATAATGTTTGGTGAAGATGATGGAGCTTGCAGAGATAGCCAAATTAACCTTCTTGATAAGAGAAAATACAATATTTACATTTATAGTTGGCTGAAAGCCCTGTATAGACTTTTTGCATGAAAGAGAAAAAGTGCACTTATGATTTGTTGTTTTGATGGCTAGAAAAAAAAGGATAATAGAAAAAAGTGAGCTCTTTTGTAATCACAAAATAAGAGATAATTTTGTAATCTTATTTGTACAGAGGTAATTGGAAGCTTTCTATTTTTTCCCCTCTTTCTTTACTATATTTCTGTTCTTTTTTTTCTCTTTTTCTATAGTTTTTTTTAAATTTTGTATTAGTTTGTATTAATTTCCTCTTTAAAACTTGTAATAAAATTTATTTAAAAAGGAAAAGAAAATAGTCTATTTTCTTTTTTGTTTTTCTAGAGTCATGGATTTTGTTTTTCAAGAGTCATGGTTAGAATGCAGTATTGCAGGCTAATTCTGCCAACTGTCAGCAGTTTGGTCCTGACTGGCTCAAGGCTGACTCAGCCTTCCATCCTTCCGAGGTCAGTAAAATGAAAACCCAGATTATTGGGGACAATACACTGACTCTGTAAACTGCCTAGAGAGGCTATAAAGCACTATGAAGTCTAAGTCTAACTGCTATTGCTATTGTGCATAGTTTTGTTGCTAACTCTTAAAATCTGTAATATGACTGAGCAGTTTTTATGAGCACATGAAGGGCTTCTCCATATACAACTTCAAAGCACCCATTTGCTTTGCTACTTGCACATTCCATTTGTCCTGCAATGTTCTCATCAAGAAACTGACATGCTAAGTTGACACACTGCTGTATGAATAATTCACCTGATGCCATTAAAGTCTGGCTCGAGAAATACCTACCACATTTGTAGGAATCACTGAGCAAATGATTAGTGACATTACTTTGACAGTAATGTCAGTATCAGCAACGATGTGCAGTGGACTTGATCTCTACAGCCATTGGCTGAATGTAAACAGACTTTAAATACATTTTCCCCCCAAAGTATAATTTGTGTGCTTGGAAAAACTGATTTAGTGATGAATTGTACCTAATGTTAAGTCAGTGGGAAAAGTATAAGAGTGCATGAAATGATGTATCATGCCTAATGTGAAATAAGAGATGTAGTGTTTTATGCAATTGCCATGTTGTGAATACAATCCCTTATGAAAATAAAAATTGAGCAAGCAGCTATGGATGGGTTTGTTGAATAGCAGGTAGAAACTGCTAAAGTGTTAAATCAGTCATCACTTGTAAAAATGGTAAAACCTTTGGAATAGAAAAATAATTCCACCTGATGAAACCTTTGATATTTTTGACTTTACATAAAAGCCACTTTCTCTGGGCCAATTTGTAGACTTTCCCAACTAAGTGTGTTGGATTACAACTCCCCCTATATCCAACAAACACACTCAAGTTGTTGTTCTGGCTAGATAATACTTGGGGAATCATTCTTCGTTGTATTATTCTCAAGCTGGCTGCAAAGAGAAAAATGTCAGAACTCCAGGACTATTTTCACTGCCATCCAAAGAATGTGAACAACCACAGATGTCAGCATAGCATTCATTTCCTTTTACATTCTAAATAACAATACACAATTGCACAACTATAGTATCCTCAAGATAAAACACCTGCTTAGAATTGTTTGCATACATAGTTGTCTTCAGATACCAGATAAAAAAGCTACCACAGGGATGTTAGTCCAATTTAGGAGAACTGGTAGATATAACTGTGCACTTATTACAGCCACTAAGCCAAAATTTCACATTATTTTTTGATATTCAGACACAGTGAGAAGGAAAACCTGGAATGCATCTGATGGGATCAGGCTTGTATTCTAAGTTTTCTAAGTTTTCCAGGCAGCACTTTTGTTCAGGCAGAGCAGGAAAAATGTAAGGTTTGGGCTTAATTGTAATGGTATTGAAAATACTTAAGTACTTAAGAAAAATTAATTTATATTGATTAGTATCTTATAGAATTAATAGTGTATATTATGATGGTTTTGAGATGGAAAATTGTCCCAAATATTATCTGTGCTTATTCCTAATTACTACAATAGGACTCTGGGCACAAAATATTATGATACTACATCAAATCAGTTCTAAGCTAAAGCATGGCCAATGGGTTTGGATTGCAATTGATACATTTTTGAATAAAACTTTAGAAACTGCTTTAATTAATTAACTGTATAATGTGTATTCCAGTATTTTTTTTAAAATCTCTCTAAGCATTCATACTTTTATCCAAGAGTGATACCAAACTATTTATCCTCATGTTCTAATGTTTTGTTCTTCAAGTACAAAAAAATAGGATAACTATTCTAACTTCTTTATTATCAAGAAGTGTTACTCAGTTCACAAGGAATTCTTTATGTGGAAGAATGTCAATCCTAAATTCTAGAAATGCTATTTTTCTCAAGGATTTCAATTTAACATTAAAATTTATTATTTAGAGCTGATTCCTGGATATGGAATATCATGGTGAGGAGAAAATCAATCCTATTTGAAATTTTAAGATCATGGGATCACATACTCTGAGACTCTCTATACAAATGTTATTGTGATTCACCATTTTAAAAAAAGTTTGTGGAAATTATATAAGCTTTTTAAAAAAAGATCCTGCTTTTTTAACTACCAAGCAACTTGGTATTGCTGATATTAAAATCTCCCATGATGACTTATTTTTGAAACTGGCTGTTGCTTAATTTATATAGCCGCCAATCCAGTGGTGGGATTCAAAGTTTTTTTTACTACCGGTTCTGTGGGCATGGCTTGGTGGGCATGTCAGGGGAAGGATACTGTAAAATCTCCAGTCAGGGGTGGTATTTGCCAGTTCTCTTCACTATTCAAAATTTCTGCTACCGGTTCTCTAGAACCGGTCAGAACCTGCTGAATACCACCTCTGCGTCAATCCATTTTTGGGTGCTTATATTCTCAACCTAGAAAGGTGCAAAAAGCATCAATCTATATGACTCAAGTGCAAAAATGCAAATGTTTGAATTCTGTGAATATTACATTACACACCAGGGTGTTTGTGAAGCAGATTACTCTGCAACTAATAATGAAATATTGAACATGGTATGTAAAAGACACATGATTTGTACATGTTATGATCATACAGTTTTTCCTCTCTTATGTCCCACCTATAATACCTTTATCACATTCATTTGCAAGTCGCTTTTGCCTACTTGCAACATCCTCATATGAAGGTACATAAAGTGAAGAGCTTGCATAAATTTGTCATTCTAACAAACCCATCAAATTTTAGAGGGTATCTTCATGGGTGTGTTTGTCTGTATGTGTACAGAGCTGGCTCTAGGTGAAGGCTGAATCAGCACCAGCCTAGGAGTGCTAAATTTTAGGGTCTTCTGAAAAACACAATAAACAGAACGAGAAGCAGTAACACTGCTGTGTACCAGCATATCCACTTGAAGGTTATATATAATTTCAAAATGCAAATAGGTTGAAAATGTCCAAGAAAAGAAAAGAAAATGTCTGGGTCTGAAAACCATAAGCATAAAGCTCAAAAACACAAGAAAAAAAGAGGATGCCTTTTTGAAATTATTAACAAAATGATAAAATGAGCCCAAACCAAGGGTTATCAGAATATGATTTTGCCCAGGGTGCCAAAATGTCTAAAGCCAGCCCTCTGTGTATGTATAGGTATAGGTTTGCAATATTTATTTCTTAATAACTATGAACAAATCACCATCAGAAATAGAAGTGGATTTCCAAGGCATGAAGAAAAATATCAAATTCTGTACCTGTCAATAGTGGTGTCCCCCAAGGCAGTGTTCTAGGACCAACTCTCTTCATACTCTACAGAAATGACCTCTGTGATCATATTCAGAGCAATTGCGTTCTTTTCGCTGATGATGTAAAGCTGTTCAATACCACAGACAATACTGCTACCCTACAAAAAGATCTTGACTATGTATCAGAATGGTCAAACAAATGGCAACTTCAAATCTCAACAAATAAATGCTCTGTCTTACATATTGGCAAAAAAAATCAGAAAATAAAATACAGGCTGAATAGTCAAGATCTTGTTGATGACCCAAGCTCTGTAAAGGACCTTGGAATACTCACCTCTAATGATCTAAGTGCTAGAGCCCACTGCAACTACATAGCCAAAAAGGCATTAAGAGTTGTTAACCTAATCCTACGTAGCTTTTTCTCTGGTAATATCACACTACTAACCAGAGCATACAAAACATTTGCTAGACCAATACTCGAATACAGTTCATCAGTCTGGAACCCACATTACATATCTGATATTAGCACAATTGAGAAAGTCCAGAAATATTTCACAAGAAGAGTTCGCCACTCCTCTACTCGTTGTAGAATACCTTATGCCACCAGACTTGAAATTCTAGAACTAGAAAACCTTGAATTACGCCGTCTTCGGTCTGACTTAAGCATGGTATATAAAATCATACATTGCAATGTCCTACCTGTCAATGACTACTTCAGCTTCAACCATAACAACACAAGAGCACACAATAGATACAAACTCAAAGTTAACCGCACCAAACTTGATTGCAGGAAATACGACTTCAGCAATAGAGTGGTCAATGTCTGGAATACTCTACCCGACTCTGTAGTTTCTTCCCCAAACCCCAAAAACTTTAACCTTAGACTGTCTACTATTGACCTCACCCCTTTCCTAAGAGGGTCTGTAGGGGGCGTGCATAAGCGCACCAACGTGCCTACCGTCCCTGTCCTATTGTTTCTCTTATTCCTCTTTTATTTTTCTTATATGTACCCATTTCATGTATTCACAACTATGTATACACTTATACTTATTATCTTGTAAACAATTGGCAAATCAAATAAATAAATAAATAAATAAATAAAAGCATGGGTGTATAAAATTGAAATGTTGACATAAAGGACTAGATAAAGTTGTTTCCATTCTGTCTGCAAACCCTTTAACTTTACTTTCCTCCTGTAATTAAAACAACATGAAGACAAGCTAATACAGGTATCATTTAAATCCTTCTGTACTTCACAATCGCATCCCTGGGTATTAACAGCAGGTGGGGATGGGAGATGCTTTGTGTGAAAAGATGTGGGACTTGATCTATATTGGAAACCTATTGATTCAGGCCTCTTCTGAAGTCCCAAGTTTCAAAGCAAACAGTTTTGTTTAAACATTAACTCAGATAAAAATACTATAATCTCCTCAAAATGTTAAAAATCATTCAGGTGACTGGGATCGAAGACTGTGTCTACAGTACATAGAAGACCTTAGGCTGCCATAGTTCACCATCATTTTAAAGGTCTGAGAGACTCTTCAAGGAAATAAATGGTGATTTTCATCCTTTGAAAATGATTTGAAAGATGGGATGTGGACCCTCTGCAAGTAGAGCTTTGCTTATCTTCAGTTTTTCCTTGGAAAAAGATGCCATTGCTTTAATGAATGGGGCCATGAAAGCAATGCTTCTTTAATGTGGCTGTCAAAGTAGCAACATGCTGAAAATGACAGATGCTGCACTCATGCAAGATTCAAAGCGTGAATCTTCCAAATCCTTTTCCAAGTGTGCATAGCTGTGCAAATTAATAAATATGCCCCAATTCATTTTATTGCCCTTAGATCCTATTAAAAACATGGGAAACTCCATAAATGGCATTTGCTCTGCTTCATTCAGATTATTTTATGGAGGAGAAAGCAAATGATGGCATCTTCTATTGCAACCATCCTGTACTTTCCTGTTCCTTTCCTCTTCTCCCCACCACAGCAAATCTGTTTAAAAAAAGGAAAATATGAAATAAATATCCATTGTCTCTTTTTAGATATAGCTAGGTAAGTCTTTTTGACAGCACCCCACTTCTAGTGCCCTAGAAAGAACTTCTCTTTAGGGCATCATGTTGCTGAGTGTTGAGTGTTGAGTTTACTTTTCTTTAAAAAAAAACAAATCTATAGGACCATGATGGTGAATCTATGGCACATGTGCCAGAGGTGGCACACAGAGCCCTCTCTGTGGGCATGTGATCTGTCATCCCAGGTCAGCTCTGCTGCATTTGCATGCACGCCTCCCACCGGCCAGCTGGTCTTCGAGTCTCTACTGAGCATGCACGGGGCGCATGCATGGGATGCACACACATGTGCAGGGGTGGGCTGCATGCGTGGAGGGGCATGCACACATGCGTGGGGACAGCACATATGAATTTCACCTTAAAAAAAACTAAGAAAATAACTGTTTGGGTAATCCATGGTCTGAATCAATTCTAAAGGAGCAAAGGGCCCTTCTAGCAAAGGATGGATACGAAAGCTTTACTGTTTGAGCTTCTTCAGAGAAATCTCTTCAAGAAAAATGATTCTACAAATCTATCCTCTTGTTTGCAGTCATCACTATTTGTTGCATACCATATCTATTTCCAGATGTGTTTATAACTATTTATGCTTTTTTAAAAAAATAAGCTGCCTTTTATTTAGATTCTTTTATTTTCAAATCCATTAAACCTTGAGTCGCTTTCATGATTTGTTCAACTCCTGGACTCCTAAGGCTCATTGGTCTCTTATTGTCCTTATGTGTTGCTATTATTCATGCTCTTCTTAAAGCTTCTAAATTAGGAATATCTGGGAAATTATGTACTTTCCACAGCACCTATCAAGAACACTTATTCCACAGGTGCATAAATGTCTAAGAACTAAGCCTGTGTGGAGTGACTTAAAGTCACTGTGACAACTTGATTTATGCTAGGAAGACCACTTGAGTCTTTGCTGAAATGAAGAGGCAACCTTATTCACCTCAGTGAAGCTGTTTGTGTGGCCTTAAGCCATTTTGGGTCAGTGTTGAAAAAGAAGGTTCTTCTTAGCAGTCCTCTGAAATGTTTTCCAGACTGGCAGTTTTTGGATCACTCACAATGTATGCTGAAAGGTCTCTTTCTGGAAGAACTCTAGACAGAGGTGGGCTGCACTTACGTTAACAACAGTTTCGCTGGTTGTGAGTGTGCACATGCACTTGCTCCGCTCGCACGCGCCCCTTGGGGAGTGAAACTCTGCTTCAAACATGCAGCCAATCAACTTAGGCAGCTCTGGTGAGTACAGCAGAGGTGGCGTGGAACTCAGATGGGCAGCCTGGGTGGGGGGAACAAGCCAGAAAATGAAAGGATATAAATGGAAAGGATAGCGCAGGGGTGGGTGGCTGGGCGCAGCCACCGATCATAACTACCGGCTCACCTGAACTAGTGCGACCAGGCAGCAGCCCATCACTGACTCCAGAATGTCATCAGTGCATTCTAGGCTCTGTGTCTTCAATGCATGGTCATAACAGTAGCAATAGTAGCAACTTAGACTTATACACTGCTTCATCATGCTTTACAGTACTCTCTAAGACAGGGGTGGGCAAACTTTTTGGCTCGGGGGCCGCATTGACTTTTAAAATTTGACAGACGGGCCGGGTCAGCACAAGATTTTTGGGAATCGCCCCCTCCCCCCTCTTCTCCTCCTTCCTCCCCTCGGAGGCCCCGAGTCAGGAGTTGCTACCGCTGGCGGCTCCAGTCCCGCGTTGCCTCGGGAAGGGAAAGGCAAAAAGGAAGAGCGCGGCGGTGCTTTGCAACGGGAGCAGCGGCACCGGAGGCTCAGGCTCAGCGGCTCCTGGTTTTGCCTTTTCCTTCCCAAGGCAACGGACTGGAGCCGCACGGAGCTGCGCCGGCGGTAGCAACTCCTGACAGCCCCAGCCGGACACCTGAGCGGAGCCCAGGCGAAACTGCCTGTTGCTGCTGCCGGAGCACCGCCGGGTCGCCTCCTCCAAGCAGCCTGCCCACCCACCGGGCTTCCCCTCTGCCACATGGCTCGGGGCCAGGCGTGAGCGCCCGCGAGTTAAAGGAAGCCGAAAGTTGCTGGGAAGTTGCTCGGGTGCTGGGAGCAGGCTTTAAAGTGCCGCCCGAGCAAAGTTTAAGCAGCCCGCCCGCCCGCCGGGCGGAACCCTTCCCGCTCCTTGGCGGGAAGATGCTCCAGCCTGCAAACTTTGCCTTTGCAAAGCCCTGGAAGCCCCAGAAAACCGAGCAACTTCCCAGCAACTTTTGGCTTCGTTTAACTCGCGGGTGCTCCCGCCCGCCCCGAGCCGCACGGTGGAGGGAAGCCCGGAGCGCCGCCGGGTCGCCTCCTCCAAGCAGCCTGCCTGCCCGCCCGCCCGCCAGGCTTCCCGAGTTAAAACGAAGCCCGCGAGTTAAAACGAAGCGCAAAGTTGCTGGGAAGTTGCTCGGGTGCTGGGAGCAGGCTTTTAAAGTGCCGCCCGAGCAGGACTGCCAAGCCGGGAAACGGGGCACCAAGGCAGGGCAAGGCTCCACCAGCAGCGGCCTAGCTTTAGGTGGCTCCAAGCAGCCCGCCCCGCCCGCCCGGGTGGAACCCTTCCCGCTCCTTGGCAGGAAGACGCTCCAGCCTGCAAGCTTTGCCTTTGCAAAGTTTAAGCCTGGAAGCCCCGGAAAAAAAGGGGATCGGCGGAGACTCACCTTCGGAGAGGTCGCACTCGAAGGTGATTTCAAACTCCCAGCCGAGGCCTTTGCAAATTTCTTTTCTTTCCTACCCCTAGATCGCTCCGCACTGTTTTGCAGCTTTGGGGGCCACGCGGCACAGGGCAATACGCCACGCCCAGCGATTTTTTTCAGGGGCGGGCGGATTGGACAGACCAATGGCAGCGATTTTTTTCAGGGCGGGCCGCATTGGACAGACCAACGGCCCGGATGTGGCCCGCGGGCCGTAGTTTGCCCACCCCTGCTCTAAGAGGATTAAAGAGTCAGCATATTGCTCCCAGCAATCTGGGTTCTCATTTTGCTGATCTTGGAAGGATGAAAAGCTGAGTCAACCTTGAGCCAGTTAGGATCAAACTCTTGGCAGTGAAATATAGAGTTAGCCTCCAGTACTGCATTCTAACCACTCCACTACCATGGCTCCAGCATACATAAGGTTGCCAATACTATTTTCTAGAGCTTCCTTTCCTAGAAAATATTTGACAAGTGAAAATTTGGATAAGTGGTCAGAAAGAGGGAGTGATGCTTCATTTACAGTGTGTACCAAAATACGGCACCACTCCATGCTAGTTAAAATCTTTGATAAGGGCTTGATATTCCAAAGAAAGAACCTGTTTCTACTTAATTCTTGTCCAGTTCTGTATTCATTGCCCAAAGAAATAATGGTTTAAAATGGCCTGAAATTAAACTGTCAAAAGTCATAATGATTTAATAATAGCTAAAATTCTGCTGCAAAATTAAGTTATTTCTTGTTCAATCTTTTGAATCTCTATTTCAAGATTTCATCGTAAGTTCTGGAAGCAAATTGATGATTTTTCTTCTAAATCTTTACCAGATACCTCTTTAGATGTCCGCTCTAAGGAGGATGAACCAATTCCTGGCATATCAGGAATGGAGTTGATTGATGGCTCTGAATGGCCGTCTGGAAAGGTGAGGCTCCAGCTGGGGAAGGCTTGCAGTGGCAGACGCCCAGCAAAGAGGAGGAGGAACTGCCTTCTGTATCTCATCCAAGAACACATAGGCAGAAGCAGAGAAGGTCAGTCAGACTACTTGAGTGGAGAAAGCCCTGCCCATATTGTTGCACCAGAAGCTGGTTATTTATCACAGCAGACGGATGGAGGTGTTGCTGGGAACAATGTGTTTGTTTCCTAGCTGTGTGTTTTCTAGTTGTCGTGATTCCTGCCTTATGACGGATTGACACAGTGTTTGGAATAGAATCTGTGCCTTGGAAACTCTGGACTTTTCTTGCCTTGTGAGCTTTCTTGTGTGTGGATTTAAGTTTTCTTGGTGGATTTAAGTTTGTCTGGTGAAGTTATTTTGTTTGAGAAACTTTCAAGTGCTTTGTGGACTAGTTGGCTATTGTTCTGTAGACTAACCTTAGTCTTTCGTGGCTGGACTTAATTGGCACAGTTCTGGGTTTTGGTGAAAGGAATTGCTGGATAATATAAATAAACTCATTAAACCACAAGTATTTCTGTGTGCGAGAGAGTGGGGCAGCACAGGTTATCATTCTTTAATTGCGCCCAACTATTTAATAATAATCTCAAGTAACTCTTTTCAGATTTTTTTTCCTAAATAGATTCAGATCATAATATTCTCAAAAGCATAGTCATTACATGTATCTGATTATCTGTATCTGACAGATGCATGACAGCTGTCAGGTTTTCAGAAACCTTTCATGTTCATTACAGAGGCTGGAGAAAATAAAGTAAATAAAGTAAAATAAATGGAAAAATATAAGGCAGAAAGTTTTAGAGAGTATGCAAACTGACCAAAAAGTTTGGCAGCAGAGAAGGAGTAGGACAGAAATTTAAGTGTCTGATTTGAGACCCCAATTCATGTATACTTTCTTATAAATAATATGGTAGATTCAGCAAAAAGCAGTTAATGCTGTGGACTATTTAGCAGCACCTGAGGTAAATAGTTGCTAATATGGTAATGAAAGTGTTAACAACAAGGAAGGCAAGGCTGCGGTTGAAAGTTAATAGTAAGAGGCAATGGTAGGTTAGCCCTAAGCAGCCGAAACCAAGTTTTTAGATAACAGTTTAGTAAAAATAACAATGTTGCTGTAGATTATGAGGCCTCTTTGTTTTTTTTTAAAGGTTTTACTTTGTTAGAGAAGTACTATATCGTTTTATCTGCTCCTATTATATGCAGTATATGATGCCTGATTTAACTCAATCATGACTATAATGACTGTGGCATTGTTGCTTGTAATAATAATTACATGTATGATGTAACATGTATGATGTAAGATGACTGACTACCTAGATAAAAAAGTAATTTATAAAGAGGACTTGTAACCCCATCCCTCTCTAGGTGAATGCTTCCTATACTGAGCCTGTCAATAAATCTATTTGACCTTCAGTATAATAGTTTTTTAATCAGTTTAAATCCACCCTAGAAATGAAAATTTCTCCTTCAGAAAGCTGTCTGTTACTGATGAACTGCATGCTAAGTGTTGAAGTGTTGAAGAGCTTCTGATTTTCTCTTGTAGGTCATTGAGTGGCTGCTTTCAGCTGAGTCAGTGGAAGCTGCTGCATGACTATTAGAAGAATATAAGGCCACGAGTTTCCTGTAAATAAGTGAATTGAAAGAACCAACAGAAGTTTGGTAGTAGAGTTTAGAGAAAAGATCTGTAAGAAATCCCCTCCCCTTTAAATCAAATTTGACTATTCTGAGAATTGTGAAGAGAACAAGCAATAATGCAAACATTTTGATTGGTGATGCTTTAAAAAAACTTACATTAAGTTATACTTTTTAGTGCCCCAAATAACTGGTAGTTGAAGAAAAGTTAAGAGCACTAGAGCAATGACTACTTATATTTCAGCTAGGATGAAGATTATCAGATCAAGTTACAAAGATATTACAAGAGCAGCTGGCAAAGAAACAGTTAAAAACAAACAAACCAAAGGAGCAAACACAGCAGATGAAAGTGAAAATCTGAAACTGAATATGGGTCAGCAGAAGGATATGGCTGCTTAAAAAGGCAAATGCAATTTCAGGCTGCATCAGTGAATTACAGTACAATTTCAAATTATGGAAGGTAATGTTTCCACTGTGCTCTCAATATTTCATTGCAAATATTGTGTCAAGCTCTAGGAATACTTTAAGACTAACTGATCCTTACTGGAGCAGATTCAGAGAAGGAAAAAGACTTTGCTTCTATTCCCTGTAGCTAGAAGCTCTCCTTGCAACATGAGAGGGACTGTACCTCTGTATTTTGTCATTTACTAAGATGTTGTGCTGAGATGCAATGTGTCAGTCCAGTATCAAATACATATTGTCTACACTAGCAGTTAATAGGTTTCCTGATATGAAATCTAAAGCCAATTTAGCTTCTTAATTGCCTGATAAGTATTCATGTCTTCTAAAAAAAAATGAGTCACTCTTGATTTTGGAACCAAGCTTAGAGTTTTTTGGAGGGATAGAAATGATAACTAGCCAGTTAGAAGTGGATACTGCTAAGTCTAATAGTGTACATGGGGTGTGTAGATCTCTATTCCCTTCTAGTGTCAGTGATGAAAAACTGTGTCTCCCTGTCTTCATGATAGCTCCATATTTGGTGTGCAAAAATGGAGATGGAATAAGGGTGGTACCCAGAGATATTTACATGGTGTTTTATAGCATTTCTATGAAAAACAGAGCTTCCAAAATATTTGTTTGAAGTTAAAAGCAAAATGTCTGAGTAGACCAGGGGTGTCAAACTCAAGGCCTGCGGGCCAAATCCCACCTACAGGGTGCTTAGATCTGGCCCACAGGGCCACTCTGGAAACAGTGGACTGGCCTGCAGCTCCTCTGCCAGTGAAAACAGAGCTAGGGTCAGCCCTCCCAAGCTCCATTTTCACTGGCAGAGGGTTGCAGGAGGCTGGCACAGACAAAACCAGAGCTTGGAGCCAATTTTCATTGGCAAAGGGCTGCAGGAGGCCAGCGTAGCCAAAAACAAAGCTCAGGAGCCTGTTTGCACTGGCAGAGCACTCGGTCCACCACAGGCCACATGCGCCCCTGACATGCGTGAAGTCAAGCTGGCCATGCCCACTCTGGCCATGGTCACCCAGCACCCCTGAGCTCAAACACAACCTGATGTGGCCCTCAATGAAATTGAGTTTGACACTCCTGGACTAGACTGACCACATTTGTTTCAACTATTATAAAGGACCATTGCAAATGAGACAGAAAATATCTCAGGGCACGCAAAACAGACTTAATTTCATATACATCCTTAGGACCTTGCTTAAGCAACTCTTTGCAACTGCCTTTCTCTGCCTAGTGGCCCCAGATTTTTTTAAAAAAAACATGCACTTCTGAAAGGGACATTGTGTGAATGCAAATCTCAAGGGATTGCAAATCTAGCATGCCATGAAATAAAAAACTTAGTATACCATGATCAGTATCTGTGACTGCACATCGCGTATGGAGCCCATCACAGATAATCTAACAAGAGGGACCTTGAAAACATGCAACCAATCCTTAAGTTGATACAACCACAGAATGATAAAATAGGTTTTACTTATCAGCGTTGTAGAAGTTGAATCACAAAATGAAAAAATTAAATGCGGAAGCCTATTGTTAAATAGTATTGCCACACAATTTTACATCTAGTTCCACATTAAGTAGCTTACATCCAAAGGTGAAATTTGGCCATCTACCTTGCCAACCTAGTTTAGTTCCTGCTTCTTGAAATTTTAAACTAAATTAGTTGAAAGCACTTTTTACGAAGTCCATTGATTCAGAGCCTCTGTGCAACTACGTATTCTTGGCCACAAAATATTCAAGAGATAAATCTAGGATTATGTAGTTGAATAAACTATGAAACAACTCTCTAAAAATCCAATCTCTCTTTAAGCTTGGCTACTGTAGCTTCTTAAAGTGCAGTAAGACCAGCACTAGGAGTGAGAGTTTAACTATTTCCTTTTTTTTTTACTGCTGCTATTATTTTTGCTTTTGTACACACTATAAACTCATTGTAATTGTATCTTTTCATTTCAATATTGAGTTTGCAATGGATGTAATGGATTGTTGGCCTTTTATTATTTGAATTAATTTGATGTGCATTGCAGTAAATTGTTTTTCAACTATGAAGTAATATTTGACATTTGAACGATAGTATATAGCTCAATTTTTAATTATCTGCTCCTGTAAAATGCATGGCACTACATCCAAACTATCAAACTGCCACCACATCCAATACATTCATTAATTACTACAGTCTTAACAGTAGTATAAATTGCCCTTATTGCTATACATCCAATTCAACTTCATAGGATTTTTAGAATCTTTTCAGTGGGACACCAAGTGTATGCTGATTGGTTTAAATATTATATGCACGTGAAGTAATTGCATAGTTTCCCTTCACACTTATTCCTGCCACTCCAATTAAGTTGTTTGATGTAACTTTTACTGACCCTGAATATGGAATATCTCTCTGATTCAGGTATCCTGCTATCCATTGGACTCCAGGCCCATCATCCTTGGTTTAGTGTGCCCTTTGATTAAATGAGGGTGACTTTAGTTGATAATCTTTCTTATGTCTGGTATCTAAATAGCCTTTCATATTTAGCAGTTTGATTAACATGTGTAGGGTTAATGAAGCATTTTAGCGAAGGTAATTTCATCCAGTTTTGTGTTCACTGGTGCTTTTAGGCTAATTTCATCAGAGGGATTTGTTTAACTTGTTTAGGCTGTTTACTTCAAAGGCATAGCAAGGTTACAAAAAGAGTAACAATAAAAAGACAGGTGTCAAATGACAAAGCAACAACTGATCCATAAAGAAGTGCAATGCACTTAAAATGCTAGGGTGGTGCCAAAATGGTTTTAATATTAAAGTAAGAGCTCAGTCTAATACTAAAAACATTTTATTCAGAGAATGTGACATTTTTGCACTCTTAATTTTTTCCTTCCTGAAGAATGTGTAGTCTGTGAGATACAGTTTTATACAAACTGAGACATATCAGAAGAATGTATAAAGAAGTGTATGAGCCAAGTCTAATAAACTCTAGAGATAAAATGCTGAAACAATAAATTAAGCATTCATGTGAGTTTAGCAACAGAATTAGCAGGCCAGACTAATCAACCCTTCTCTGATTTCTATCAGTAAATAATTACAGTGGTAAAGCTGTGAAAACCAGAGATCAGCAGAAAAGGCAACAGTAACCCAGAGTACCACTCCAAACACCAAATATGTTTCTTGAATGGAGTTTGTGGTGTATGTTCTGTGCTCTGAACTCTGACTCTTAAGGAACAAATATATTGAGCCGGAGGCATGTTTTCTGAGGTGAACTGAGTTTTGTGATGTTAAGGTCACATCCCATTCTCACAGTAGCAGTTTCTTTAGGAATCTTGGAGAGGAAAGGTGTTTTTTTCCACAAGATATAAATATCTCTCATACTTGGTGAAACAGCAAATATACTTTTTTTCCCCAAGTTAAATGTTCAGGAAGACTTCAAACAAAGCAAGTTTCAATCCACGTGGTACTTAACAAATCATAGTCTTAACATTTGGATGGAACAAATAAATGCTCTGCCTTACATATTGGCAAAAAAAATATCAGAAAATAAAATACAGGCTGAATAGTCAAGACCTTGTTGATGATCCAAACTCTGTCAAGGACCTTGGAGTACTCATCTCTAAAGATCTAAGTGCTAGAGCCCACTGTAACTACATAGCCAAAAAGGCATTAAGAGTTGTTAACCTAATCCTACGTAGCTTTTTCTCTGGTAATATCACACTAATAACTAGAGCATACAAAACATTTGCTAGATCAATACTTGAATACAGCTCATCAGTCTGGAACCCACATTACGTATCTCATATTAGCACAGTTGAGAAAGTCCAGAAATATTTCACAAGAAGAGTTCTCCACTCCTCTACTTGTTGTAGAATACCTTATGCCACCAGACTTGAAATTCTAGACCTAGAAAACCTTGAATTATGCCATCTTCGGTCTGATCTAAGTATGGTATATAAAATCATACATTGCAATGACTTACTTGTCAATGAATACTTCAGCTTCAACAATAACAACACAAGAGCACACAATAGATACAAACTCAAGGTTAACCGCACCAAACTTGATTGCAGGAAATACGACTTCAGCAACAGAGTGGTCAATGTCTGGAATACTCTACCTGACTCTGTGGTTTCTTCCCCAAACCCCAAAAAACTTTAACCTTAGACTGTCTACTATTGACCTCACCCCTTTCCTAAGAGGTCTGTAGGGGGCGTGCATAAGCGCACCAACGTGCCTACCGTCCCTGTCCTATTGTTTCTTTTATTTTTCTTATATGTATCCATGTATTCATAATTATGTTTTTACTTATACCTATTATCTTGTAAGTGATTGACAAATCAAAACAAATAAAATAAAAAGGGTAATCATAACAGTCAAAAGTCGTGCATGCAGATTTGACACATGTCCTCATTCTTATGTTAATAGAATTGCTATCAAGTAGTCCTTGTGTCAGTCTGTGCTCCCTCTAAATCCCAAGAAAGAAATACTCAGACTCCATGGTGTAGAGCAAAGTCATCCTTTTACTGGGAAATAAAGTGGAAACGACAGAGCCAATTCCGAAAGTAAGAAATTGGCAGGTAGAACACATATACAAAGGAATAGAATTGCTCCCACCCCCCAAAGTTCAAATGATTCTTCCAATTAAAACTTCTGAATATGATCATGTGGTCATCTCCAGGTGGGGATGAGGCTATTGTCAGTTGACCTTGACATATTTTGATAAAAGTTCGCAGTTGCGCAAAAAAGGACAGAGGCTAGCGAAGAAATGGAAAGTTAAAGAAAAGAATCCCCCCTCCCCTTGCTAACCCAGCAAAGGAATGCAAAACACCTCCTGCCTTCTTCCCCTCCAAGATTCCCCCCTCCCACCGTTTCATGACAGCCGAAAGAAGTAAATTAGCATAGCAGCAGATATGCAATAGTTAGAAGACAGAATATACTTATTAGGAAGATATCTTGAGGCTGACACCTTGCTTAATCACTACAATTGGGACTGGCAACTTTATTGCTAAGCCCTGCGGTTGCTAAGAGGAAAATCATGACCACCATGGGCCTATGATCTCACTTCTCATTGACTGTTTAGCTAATTGCTGTGAAACATCATGTAACCACAACTTGCAATTTTACTTCTACATTCTCTGTTACCTCTGCTTGTCTCAAGCCAGTTGTGAAACATACATATGGCGATCATATGATTGCAGAATGCTGCGCTGGTCATAAATGTGAGGATTGCTTACAAAAACTATTTTTTTTTTACATGATTCTAACTTTGAATGGTCACCAGACAAGGCAGTTGGTAAGTGAAGATTCCCTTTGTTCCCTTTCATCAGCAGCTTTTTGGCTTCTTTCTGGAGATGCAATAACTAGAAATGCTTGCTTCACATGTACCACTTTCTGCTTGAGAGGAGCACAATGCAGAGAATGGGGAAAGCACTTGCTATCATGCAGTGAACTGCAGATGCATCAAATTGTTCTAATTGCACAGCCACCGTTTATATTCATTTTGTTCACTGGAAGAGAGAAATGGTTATAGCCAGAGATGTCCAGCTTAGAATCCTATCTCCCTGAGCCAAAAGATGGCACTGTTTTTCTATTTCTCTTGCAAAAAACGCACATTAATTCTTATTGAGCTTCTCTCAATTTGTTGTTTTTGCAAGGCTTTTTTTGTAAAATAAACCCCATTATTTGCAAAGGCCAAACAACAGCTTCTGCTGTACCTCTTTTGACTAGGAAAAAAATAGCTATAAATAAAATCACATTATTTGGTTCAAAATAACACATGAAAGGAACAGTCATAAATAATAAGTGCCTGGTGTTTGGAGCATGGGTATTACCTTTAGTTGATAGACTTCAAACTGCCTAGAATTAATCTGCTGCTCTATTTACAAATCAAAAACTAAATATAGTAAAGGAGCTATTAGTAAAGGAAATGTTTACTCCTTTATCTTTCCCCCACCCTTTGAGAATCGCTATGCGTAGTATTTATGACTTATAGAATAAGATACAGAATCTGACCCACTGGATGCTGCTTATACTTATCCAGACCATTGTTGCACAACTTACTTCAGTATTGTCAAAATTAAGTGGCAGCAGCTCTGTGGCTTTTATTTCCCAGACCTATTGAAAAACTCCAGAAATAAAATCTTGAATCTGCTTGCAAACTATGGTTTGCCATCAAACTATAGTTTTTATGTCACTTACTTCTTCAAACCCATTGTCCTATAGGACTATATAGATATGAAATACAGCCAATGGCATTGCTGTTTTGAGAAAGTTCTTTTTGCTCAGTAACAGAGATACATGGCCATGAAGGACCCCTTCAATCTTTTATCTGCTGTTTTCCCTTTGTACACCATTATAAATCCTAAGACATGAATGGTTTGGGGGTAAGAATTTGGAGGTAATACAGTTTTTATGTCACTTACTTCTTCAAACCCATTGTCCTATAGGACTATATAGATATGAAATACAGCCAATGGCATTGCTGTTTTGAGAAAGTTCTTTTTGCTCAGTAACAGAGATACATGGCCATGAAGGACCCCTTCAATCTTTTATCTGCTGTTTTCCCTTTGTACACCATTATAAATCCTAAGACATGAATGGTTTGGGGGTAAGAATTTGGGGGTAATACATTTTTCCTCTGTTCCCCCCCCCCACCCTTTCTAATGCCATTACATCTTCTGATCATCCATGATGAAATGCTATAGCAAATGTTAATTCCTTACTGGATACTGTGATGGGCCGGATACGGGGTACTGTGATGAACTTTGGGCCAAGGGCTTGGATAATTCAAGGTACCCATAGTTGGTCTGTTCATTTTTTACAAGGCACTCACAGGCATAGTCACCCAAGCATGCTATTTTTCTGTCTAACACAAAGGAAAGGGAGCATTGCATAAGTTGCACTGGAAATGTACAAGAAAAAAAAGAAACCATCAATTGATGGTTATGGCAGCTCTACCGTTTCTGTTTTCAGCCCCATTGTCTCTTTCCATTATAATTCTCCTGGGTCCAGAACTTCTCCTAATATAAACAAAAGACACATATCAATTGGATGAAACTGAGATTATTACCTACAAATGGAATCCTTTTGAGCTATGAGCCTTACTTGATAAGTAATTAAGTTACATAGGTACATAGGAATAATCACCAATAGATTAATGGAATGTCCTTGTAAAACTGTGTAAAGCATGGAATTAAAGGAAATCAAGACTGCCATTCTAATGAGCTTCTAGACAGGACAGGACAGGACAGGACAGGAAATCCAATCTAGGGTTCACAGTCTTTTGCAGATGTCTTTCCAGCATCTGTTTGCTTTACATCAAATGGACATACTGAATTGGGCACTGCTATTGTCTAATTTGAAACCTGATAAATTCCACTCGAATATCAGATTTGTAAAGAACTGTAGTTACAGCTGCAGGAATATTGTTATATGAAAGCAATAGCATGACAGATAGAATCAAACAAAATATTAAGGTGCAGAAGCATCACACTGACAAGATAGGTACATATTGTTCAATTGGGACAAATATCTGAGAAATAGACAGCAAAATGGATGTCTTTGAATTGTAATGCTGGAAAAAAAATTACTGGGAATCTCTTAGACCACAAGAACAAAAGTTCAATTCTAAATGAAGTAAAAGAGGGTTCCTCGTGGCAAGCACTAATGATTAAACTACACTTAGATATTTTGAGTAAGAGTAATTGTAAGGACCCTAATATTGGAAAAAGTGAAAGGAATTTAAAAAGAGAATGATTAGAGGTCAAGGTGAAGAGACAATATCATCGATGATTCAAATAGGAGCATTCCAAAGTCAAAGAATCAGTTCCTGACAAGGGGTGACGTGTGGCAAATAGTTACAACTGACTCTCCCAAAAAGAAATGTATCAAGAGATACATTTGATCTGCTGCTATTTAATCTTTTGCAGCAACCTTCGCTCTGAAAGGCACAGTGCTGAGCTCCTCCAACAACTCCAGGTCTCACAGGCACTGTCACCTCTACTGCAGCCACTACGTGGTGCTACTTCCCATCAAACAGGTGATTGGTGAGCCAGCCGTTGTGGCTCAGCTTTCCTCTCAACCAAAATTTAACAATTGGCTATTGGAGCCAGTATGAGCTGGCTCCAGCACACCACTGCAAACAACTTTAGAAAATGATGTCCTAAAGAAGTGGAAGTGGTTATTTAAATAATAATGAAATCTAAGAATGAGAATATATATTGGAACTGAAAGATCTAAAATTTCTAATGTAGGTTTAGTAACATACACTTATACCAGTTTGCCTGGACTTCTAGATTCTCCTGTGATTCCATGCTAAGTGAACATAAGATGGCCATGGTTTCTTGTTGAATGAGAATCTTTTCAGCTACACCTTCTGTGATAGAGCCTCCCCAGGAGGTCCCCCTGAATCACTATAACTGTCTTTTTGATGCCAGATGAGAATATTGCTTAGATCTGAGATAAAGTTGGATATTTCACCTTTCAGAGCATTTTAATACATTATGTTAGAATGACGACTTTCCCACACTGTATTCTCTACCTATTTCTACCCATCTTACAGGATAGCACATAGTCAACTGTGACCAATCTCAAATAAAGCTAAGCAAAGTCAGACCCAGTTAGTATTTATCACATTCTTTTTTGGCCAAGTGTGAATGGACACACAAGCAATTTGTCTCTGGTGCAAAAGCTCTCAGTGTACATACAAACAACAAAGTGACAATTAAAAACACCAATAGGGGAAGGTAATAGGAAATCATCAGGAAGTCTCAGGGGGATAAATTAGGCTGGAAAGAAAAGAAAAATCCAGAAAATGGCAGGAATATTGTTCTTTGGTAGCGTTACTGAGAAAACTAGAGGGACATACCCACTTAATCACTTTAAGTCAAGTGTGGTTCAAAGCATCATTTTTATTTCCTATGATGCTATCATTCACTGTGTCTTTCTTTGGATTCCACTCCTCTCCCTTTAATCCACCTAGAAAATATTGGATTAATAAAAATAGAATAAATATAAACAATGTAAACAACCAGGCAACTGATCATGGTTAGAAAATCAAATGTGAAATCATATCCATGTTTGACTACTAGTAGAAGATTATTGCCTCTGAAGTTGGAGAATGTAGAAGGAAATTAGACATGCTGAAAATGAATCCTGTGTGACCCTAGTAGAAATGCTGGGATTTTGTATCTTAAATATCAAGCAGTTCCTTTGGTGAGCCTAAGAATATTTCTGTTCCATTTGAACTCCTTGAGGCAATTAGACAGTCAACTGCCATAATAGCTCTGTATTTGTTTTTTTATTTCTGTGAGTTGCAGCTACACACCTGTTATTTTTCTCATACATACAGGCCTTTAGGAGGCATAGACTTTTCAACAATTCAATATGGGATTATTAAACTAGTCATTTGGGGTCACTGATGTTAGAGAAAAATGTTACCTTTACAAAAGGAGAAGAAAGTTCATGTTGCTCTGTTATCCCATAATAATAACCAGGTGTTTTCTCTATGGGATAATGCTGCCAGTTTTAATGTTAGTAATCTGTCTGTAAGCAAAACTGCCTGTGGCTTTCTTATGAATTAAATTTTTTAGAGCTTTTGGTGTGAGTCATAGCGGACAGAAGACGTGTCCGTGAATGATCAGACATGGTGACCACTGCGAAGAAATCCTCTTATGCCTCTTTAAAGTAGGCTACAAAGTAGGCTGGTGAAAACTTTGAAGTCTCCTTTTAAATGCCAAAGAGTAATGAAAGATCAGATCTGTGATGCTGTGAGAATGATTTAAAGGTCGACAGAATGCAGAGAGAGGGAAAACAAAAAAGGAATATAAAGTTGGATTATTTACCCAGGGATAAACTATTTGTTTGAATACTTGGTAAACGCCTAAGTATTATTTTTTTTGCTGAAGTAGGATTGAAAAGATGTTGATTTCTGGATTGCTTATAAATAAAAAATAAGCTATGGGAAGGAGAGGAGATTTTTTTTTAATTTGTAACTTTCAAATAGGCTGACGTTTTAGTAAATCAGCTTATGCTCAGTTGATGAAGGTTGGAAGTTTCTCCTCTCCGCTCCCTCTCCTTCCTTCCCTTTCTCTTCTCCCTTCCCCGTCTCTTCTATTCTTTTTTCAGCACTTTTTCTTTTTCTTCTGATTTAATTTTCACTGATGTTTACTATGCTTATTAAAAACTTCAATAAAATTATTAACAAGAAAACCCGAACTTTTAAAATTACAGTGAAGAGGCACAGCCAACTTTACCATACTTCTCATGATTGTTTAATTAGTGCTAACAAGGAGACTTATTCCATTACATTTCTGCTATTTCTTGGGAACTTGCTGAATAGCACAAAATAATAAAGTTGACAGAAGATATTTGTCCCTCTTCAGGCATTCTCCTCATGTGTGAAGTAGACATGTAAGGTGAAGGAGAGGGAAGAGGACACAAAGACTACCTCCACCCCATAGTGTAATTATTTTCATCATACTCTGATCTGGGACGGTCATGTTCATAAAGGTCTGAGAAAAACCATAATATCAGGCATGTGATGCCTCCCTCTCCTTCCCTATGGATGCCTAAGGCTCCACTTTGACCTCAGCAGCATTATGTATCCATCTGTTCTGAATCCTGAGACAGGTTTATAAATGTGGATGCTACTTGGGGACATTCACATAACAGATTTAATAGAGTTGGAAGGGTGGTTGTAAGCAGTTGGTGGTATTCTACCGGTTCGGCCCAGCTCTGGCGAGCTGGTAGCGATGAGCAGCGGAGACTGAACCAGTTCTCTCTGCTGCTCTGCGGGTGGGCCCACCCACCCACCCACCCAGGCTCCCATACTCACCTTTATCTGCTGAATGTGAAACGCAGCTGCTTTGTGCGGCACAGAAGAGTGCCGAGCGGCAGTTGCTGAAGCAACCAGGACTGTGCAGGCTTACAGGAGGTGAGTTAGAATGCCTCTGCGCCTGTGCAAATGCACCTGCGCCTGCGCAAAGTGCATGTTTGGTGCGCGCATGCATGCAAAGTGTGTGCACGGGCGCAAAGTGTGCCCATCAAGCCACACCCACCGAACAGGTGGCAAAAATATTTGAATCCCACCACTGCTTGTAGGTTATCTAGTCCAAACCCCCGCCCAGTTGGAATACATGATACAAAAATGCACCACAGTATATAAGGCAGTAAGTGGGATGGGATATTAAGAACAGGTCATGGATCTTATACTTATATTCAAGCATTTTTCTCCCCTAAAAGCAAGGAGGCCAATGGTAGATGAGAAGTGGAGCCAATATTTTCATCTGTCTTCCCTTTCCTCATGTACATCATACACACGAGAACACCTGACTCTGCAGTGGAATTATTTCGTGGGGACATTGTGTAGATAAGATGTGATTGGGCCTGACGAAAGTATAAAATAGGCGGTGGGAAGAACGGAGGCAATACAGAGCAACATTCAGCAGAAACTTTATTTAAAAATAAAGGGTTGCCGTGGCTGCCGCAAGCTAACAGGGCAGCCGGCTGATAGGCAACAGCTGATGCCGTTTGACAGCTCCCTTTTATAGTCAGCTGTCAAACAGCATCAGCCAATAGGAGCAGTCCGCATTCCTGCTGGAAATGTGGACCTGAGTGAGAACTGCTCAGCAAAGTCTCAGAACTCAATAGAAATAGTTTAGTGGCCTTGTGCTTACTAGCTCGAATGGTTCTGATCGAACTCTTGTACTTATCTCTATAGGGTGTGTATGTATGCAAATAGTTCATCTGAAATTTGCAGTAACTTAACAAAATAAAAGATATCGATTCTCTGCTATGTGATGAGGCAAGAGATCCCATGCTTTGATCTATGGAGGACTTCAAAGTAGCTCAAGGCAGCAGTGACTTCTGAAAAAGAGAAGAGTACAAACTCATTTACCTTACTGGAAGTTCTCCATCTATTATCTGATCTGTAATTAATCTAGACAGAATAGTGATTTATATGCTAAATGAAAAACATTATGACGTTTCGGTGCTATTTCAATTTAAGGCTAAAATCTAATTCTACACTGAGTTTTACAAACTCAGCTATACTGGCAGAAAGTGTTTGTATCTTAGATATTCAGGTTTTGCAAACCTCCTTGTAATTAGAGTTTAAAATATTTTGCTTTTCTGAGTGCTTTGATTCAGCAAGTTCTGCTTTGGAAAGGTTCCCTTCCTTACTAATATCAATGAGACAACCAGGGCAATAAAATCATAGTTGTTTAGTGCTCTTGATGTCATAACTGAAGCAGTGGTCAAGCAGAATGTCAGCTTCCATGCCAAGGGAGAATTTTGAATCTCCTAGAGTAGTCATCCCAACTTATTTTTCAGATGTGTTGGTACCACAGTTCTTGTCTTATTTTGTAGACAAATTGGGAAAGAATATTAAATAGTTACATTAGCACCAATAGCCCACCTCAATTATTACCTTGCATTATAGATTAATCTATAATAAATTTGCTGGTGCTAATACAAGATGAAAGCTATCTTGTTAATCCAGACATTACATACTGATCACATATTATGACTAGCAAGGTCAGGTTTTCATAGCTCTCTGTATTTTGTGGTGTTGTGTAGAAAGCAGAATATGAAGTTATCAAATTCCTAGAACACAGAAAAGAAATGGGATATTTTGCTTCTAGTAGATCCATGGCAGGAAAAAATGTTACTAGAAGTTATTCTGCCTAGTTGTCAACATTTTTTTTTATTGAAGATCACAAAAAAAAAGTCTCTACTTTTTGAAGAAAAGCAACGTCTATAAAGTTGATAAAGCAAGTGAAACTTTTATCAACTTGTCTGCCTTGGAAAAACTCTGCCAAATTTCTGGAGAGGTTTAATATGAAAAAGCGGATTAGAAAATTAGCACATTGAAAATCTGTTGCTAAAATCAGAGTAGTTGCAATTCACCATATAAACTCTTGTCTTTTGTCTCCAGTGTATAAAAGAATTTGTTCGGGGCTTTTGGTGTACGTTTCAGATCCATCAGTAATGGGCCTGAAGAATTGGCAACAGTGTTTGGATCTATAAAATATAAAACAGCTATCTCAATCATCAATAATCATGTTGAACATCAAAACTGCATGGATCCTATTGTTTTGAATAGTGGGTGACTCTATTTCCAGGTCAGATCATAATCTAGCACTCTAGTGAAGTGAGGCTTTGATAGAAATATGGCAGAACTGTTTCCTAGGCAAAGTGGGCCGAAACAGTTTTTAAGCCCTAGGAAACAAGATCATGCTCAGAAGTGAAATTTTGCCACAATTCACTGAAGTATAGGGGAGTTATGGCACGCCATCCTTCTATAGCAATCTCCATAAAGAATATTTCTGATCTTTCTCTGGAGCTGATTTTCTGATCTGATGACTCCTTCCAAATAAAAGTGAGAAATGTAATTTTCCCACTTAGAATTAGAATGAATGTCATTTGTCTGGAACAGTTTCCCATTATGGTGACCTCTTGAGACCCTATCAGAATTTGCAGATCAATCCTTTAGAGAAAGAGTAGTGTAATTTTGCATATATTTGCAATTGGATACAACTAATATTGTATGGTGGGAAGATGATGTCAGGATAGACAGTAACATTCCCTTCAAAGGTAAGCCATATCTAGAAAAAATAACTTATTAAAATAATTTATTCAAGGAAGATTACTTTATTAAACTCTTGTTAAACTCTTGTTTTTGTAATGCCACATTACCTCACCATCCTGCCTTCATTAACAGGCACATGTTACTATAATCCTATCTTTTTTTCTACTGTATAGATTAAATATATACTGTAATTTGCATAATTCTATATAGAGGGACTGAAAATTGCCCTCCTATTTAGGTTAGTCTTTCTGCCTTTGGTACCGTAATAAACAATCTGTGCTTCAATGAATTGTGTACTGTTTTTCTGGGTTAAAATGAACTAGTGGGGAAATTTGTGGAAAGTATTTCTTCTGCAATAGGCAGAATCAAAGTCATACCATAAATAAAAAAAACCCTCTTCATTTTCTGTTAGCTTTGTGATAATCTCTGAAACATAATATATACAATACAAGAAAATTCTACCTAGCCTTAAGAACTATATTTATTAAATGTAAATAATGAGCCAACACTCATCTGCACAAAACTCTGCATCAATTTTCATATTATATGGGTTCTTGAACTAGCTTAATATTCTTTCCTCCAGATTAGACTCTTAGCTAATGAGGCAAACAGCCACACCTTTCTTCAGAGATCGGTAAGTTCTTCATGGCTCATGAAACAGACCTAGAAGCCATCAAAATCCCATGGTTTGTAGAAGTAATCAAATATGCTATAAAATCTTTTTGTTGTTTTCTTTCTCCATACCTGATCAGACTATTGTTAATTTTCAGTGGTCCAGTTTTAAGATCTAGCCACTTGGCACTCAACCATCTATGTTTACTCACACAATAATTTATAAAAATGGCTGCAAACCACCAAAATTGAAAAGTATCATTGGTTGAAAGACAAAAGTAAATAACTCAATATAACTGCTGTAGCTTATCCTGAAATTATACTAATAGACATAGATAAACATTCTTGAAAAATATATGTAGGGATTTGTGGTAAGACTTAAGCAATGTTTTTTTTAAATGCAATGGGTTTGGGAGAAATATTTCATTTGATTAGAATACATTATGCACATGCAGACTTTTTGGATGACAAACTGTGATAAAATAAATCTAAAAACTGGGGAGTTTGTAGAGGATGTTTGCTGCAATCTGGAATTTTCTGTACTGAAAAATATATTGGGTCATTTTAGTTTGTGCTTCCAGCTTTTGTGTGTCTGTCTTTCTCTTTGTGTGTGTGTTCCAATACACAGCTATGGCAAATTGTTATGCAGTGTATTATTAGAGCCAAAGACTTTGTATTGTGCTAAATAATTTGTTTGACAAGTAATATTTATGCCTTTTTCATTTTAACATAGGAGTGATGCGGCAATTATATTTATTTTCTGTAGAATACCTTGCTTTTTTATTTGTTATTTGGAATGAAGTTTGTTTTACATGTATTTTCTTTCCAATGCTCTTGAATTCCATTGTGTACAATTTTTGGAGAGTGCTCTAGTTTGGTAGTGTTTTTTTATTTTTAAGATTGAGGAAAACATACAAAAACTCACACGGTAGCCTTGGATCCTTTGCTTATTTTATCCGTATTTTGTTTTAAATTTTACACTGAAGTGGAAACTTTTATTTATTTTAGTTAGTTAGTTTAGTTTGTCAAGCATGTATGAGAAAACAAGTGTGAACATAACGTATAAACATATAAGTATAAACTGGTATAAGTAGATACATAACTTGGAAAGATTGTTTGGGTAGCAACTCATTAAGGGCCATGGGATTTGCCATGATCAGAAAATGCTGCATTTCCTTATCAAAAGATATTGTGAGAAATGTAACTCCCTTTCTAGGTGAACCAGTGTTCAGTTATACAATAGCAACATTTCAGTAGGAGAAAACCTCCCTTGACGGAGATGAAGCAGAGAAGGGTTATGCATATAAATAACTTATTTATTTTCATACAAATTGTATTGAAAATTGGGACAGAGGGAAAACTGTGAACGGCCATGAACATAAAATAATAACCCGATGCTGATGCTATTGTTAACATCTAGAGGAAGAAGGGATATTACGATAGCATATAGGGTTGGTATTGCTGCCTCAAAAGGCCAGACATATTCTGTTCAAACCAAGATACACCAAGTAGAATAATTCATATTGGGCACAGCCATACTAGATATCGTTTATATGTGGTAGGTACTTCATACTGAGATATTTTCAGCTCTCCTGTCATGCCCCTGGTGGAGACTGACTCTGTGGCAGGGGAGGAACAGCAGACAGGGAGTGGAAGTGTGGCTCTGGAGGTTGTGGAGGAGGCTGGGGAAGGGCAGAGGCTGGCTGAGCAGTCAGAGGAGGACCCAGGCCCATCCCGTCTCCATCCTATGGCACGCAGGGAGGAGAGGATAAGGGAGAGACATGGTCTACTCGGGAGGAGAGGGCCTTGATCCTCTTCATGGGCTGCAGCTGTGACAACTGAATAAGAGGACGGACATGCGTACGGGCGAACGCTGGAAATAAAGCGTGGAAATATCTCTAGTTTATGGTTCCTCTCTGAGTCTGTCATCCTTCCCAGTGTGTGTTATCTGTGGATGTCCTCCAGCCCTTATCTTGCCTGGTTTGTGTTGTTTTTTTCTTCTTCTTGTAACTGTTTGTGTGGGAGTATTTTGTCTTCCGTCAAGAATATTTGGAGCTTGGAAGCAAACTCAAGAAATAAAAGCGGCTTCACCTGATTTTTGTGACTGTGTTTGTTTTGTATCCCACCCTGGGTCATCACATCTCCAAGTTTGGGAACCAAAGATATGCCAAATAATAAAGGAAAATATTTGCAGCTCAGGGTTGAAATGAGAAGTCCTTGGTGCTCTCTGAGCTTGGTGGTTTTCTTGCAGACATTTCATTACCCTAACTAGGATGATGTTACCTAGTTAGGGTAATGAAAAGTCTGAAAGAAAACAAGCAAGCTCAGAGAGCTCTAAGGACCCCACATATGCAAACTAATATTGCTTTCATTATAAGGCTACTGTAACATTTACATTGCAACTGTGGATGTGCTTCCTCATCTTCATGAGAACTAGGAAGAGTAATGTCTGAAACAAATTAATGTCTTTGACAAATTACATTTCTGCCCTGAACAAAGATTTCTTTTATCTGACTATTGTCTCAGTTGAAGTTGTACCTCCAGTTTTTTTTAAAAAAGATTATTCCTTCTATCCAGTACAAATATATAGAGGCCTGTACTAGCAGTATATGACAACCTATACAATATTAAGGTAGAGTTAGGATTAGGGTTAGGAACTCCATCAGACAGACAAGAATTACAGTTTATGTAGAATATATGTAGAAACACTGAAGTTGTTAAGTTAGTAACACAGTTGTTAAGTGAATCTGGCCTCCCCATTGATTTTCTCAGCAGGTTGCAAGAGGGATCACATAACCCTGCAGCCATCATATACAGGTGAAACTCGAAAAATTAGAATATCGTGCAAAAGTCCATTTATTTCAGTAATGCAACTTAAAAGGTGAAACTAATATATGAGATAGACTCATTACATGCAAAGCAAGATAGTTCAAGCTGTGATGTGTCATAATTGTGATGATTATGGCTTACAGCTCATGAAAACCCCAAATCCACAATCTCAGAAAATTAGAATATTACATGCAATCAATAAAACAAGGATTGTACATAGAACAGTATTGGACCTCTGAAAAGTAGAAGCATGCATATGTAGTCAGTACTTGGTTTGAGCCCCTTTTGCAGCAATTACTGCCTCAATGTGGCATGGCATGGAAGCTATATACATAACTTGGAAGCTATCAGCCTGTGATACTGCTGAGGTGTTATGGAAGACCAGGATGCTTCAATAGCGGCCTTCAGCTCTTCTGCGTTGTTCGGTCTTATGTCTCTCATCTTTCTCTTGGCAATGCCCCATAGAGTCTCTATGGGGTTCAGGTCATGCGAGTTTGCTGGCCAATCAAGCACAGTAATCCCATGGTCATTGAACCAGGTTTTGGTGCTTTTGGCAAGTCCTGCTGGAAAATGAAGTCAGCATCCCCATAAAGCTCGTCTGCGGAAGGAAGCATGAAGTGCTCCAAAATCTCCTGGTAGATGGCTGTGTTGACCCTGGACTTAATGAAGCACAGTGGACCAACACCAGCAGATGACATGGCTCCCCAAATCAACACAGACTTCACACTGGACTTCAAGTGGAAACTTCACACTGGACTTCAAGCATCTTGCAATGCATGCCTCTCCATTCTTCCTCCAGACTCTGGGTCCTTGGTTTCCAAATGAGATGCAAAAGTTGCTCTCATCAGAAAAGAGGACTTTGGACCACTGAGCAACAGACCAGGTTTGGTTTTTTTTATCCCAGGTAAGACGCTTCTGACGTTGTTTGTTGTTCAGGAACGGCTTGACAAGAGGAATATGACATTTGAAGCCCATGTCCAGGATCCGTCTCTGTGTGGTGGCTCTTGATGCACTGACTCTAGCCTCAGTCTACTCCTTGTGAAAGTCCCCAACACTTTTGAATGGCCTTTTCCTGACAATCCTCTCCAGGCTGTTCATGCACCTTTTTCTTCCACACTTTTCCCTTCCACATAACTTTCTATTACTGTGCTTTGATTCAGCACTTGGGAACATCAAACTTCTTTTGCAATTACCTTTTGAGGCTTTCCCTCCTTATGGAGGGTGTCAATGATGGTTTTCTGCACAACTGTCAGGTCAGCAGTCTTTCCCATGATTGTGATTCCTACTGAACCAGACTGAGAGACCATTTAAAGTCTCAGAAACCCTTTGCAGGTGTTATGGCTTAATTAGCTGATTAGAGTGGGACACTTTGAGCCTAGAATATTGAACCTTTTCACAATATTCTAATTTTCTGAGATTGTGGATTTGGGGTTTTCATGAGATGTAAGCCATAATCATCTCAATTATGACAAATCACAGCTTGAACTATCTTGCTTTGCATATAATGAGTCTAGCTCACATATTAGTTTCACCTTTTAAGTTGCATTACTGAAATAAATGAACTTTTACACAATATTTTAATTTTTTGAGTTTCACCTGTATATGAGTCAGTTGCCCAGTGTCTGACTTTTTATTATGTGACCATGGGAATGCTACAATGGTCATAAGTGTGAAAATGGTCATTAGTTACTTTTTTCAGTGCTGTTGTAACTTTGAATAGTCACTAAATGAACTGTAAATTGAGGAGTCTGTACAGATTCTTAATCATCCAAGTCATGGTTGTCCCAAAGGTGCTTTTTTCTGAAGGCAACTGGACTTTCTTGTTTTTTCTTTGAAGATGTTTCACTTCTCATCCAAGAAGCATCTTCAGCTCTGACAGGATAGTGGGAAATGGATGGATTTATATTCCTTGCAAACAGCTGGTCATTTGCATCCTTTTAGAGGGTCATTGAAGCACCTGGAGGTCACCTGAGTGATGCTCCTGATCCCTATAGTCTGCAATTTTTTTCCTCTGGAAATCCATCCCAAGGGTGTTCATCCCAAATTGTACACACCATTCCAAGGGTGTTCATCCCAAATTGTAAGTTGAGGACTACCTGTAGTAGCAACAGAATGTTGAGAAACGTTCTGCAGTAGGCACACTGCATTCACTGAAATGTTACTGACTTAATTCCTAATTTCTGGATCAATTTCATCATATTACTCTAAGCTGGATGTCAGCAACCTGTGGCTCTGGAGCAGCATGCAAGGCTTTGGGCCCTCTGCTGTGGCTCCCTGTTGGGTGATCCCACCACTGGCTGGCTATGCCCCTCATCCTCCCCTCCCAGTCACTCCTCACCTGGCCTGAGAAGGTAAAACACAGAAACAGAAATGAGAGAGAGGGAGGGAGGGAGGGGAGAGAGAGAGACCCATTTCCCACAGAAAACATCAGGAGCCACAACCTAGGTAGGCGTGGGGGTGTCATGTGACCGGGTGCAAGTGACATTGAGTTGGCCATGCCCACCCAGGTTTTGAGGCTCCTGGTGTTTTCTTTTCTGTGGGAAATGGGTCCAAATGGCTCTTTGAGTGTTTCAGGTTGTAGAACTCTGCTCTAAGCAGTCTTAGATAGGAAGTGCTACCTACTTGGTTTCAGACCTTGCTACATTTAGATCATCCAACAAAGTAGAAAGATCTACATCTTAAGTGCATGTAAGTACATTGCCAGCTACATTGCTTGTTAATTTCAAGTCCCATCTCATATGTAAAGGGGCGAAGGAAGGCAGTTAGTATTTCATGCAGAAACTGAAAAATACCAATTAAGGCTAAAACCTGCTCAGCCATGAAGATAAATCTGTGTGAGAGCAGAATATTTTCTAAAAAGAAAAGAGAGGCCTTGTATTTCATAAAAAACAAAAATGTCAACCTCCAGACCAAATCTTTCAATAGGCCTGCTAATGCACAGTTGTCTTTTAAAGCTGGGAGGCTAGCTACCATTGTAAATTGATTATGAATAGATGCTTGTAAACAGAAGTTGGAAGGTCTATTGACTGATGGGTATATTATTCAATTACCATTTACTGACATTGAAGAAAACCTGGGTTATGTAGAACTGAAAATATCATGACTTAATATTGTTGCCTTTGTATTACAACTACAGTACAACATCTAGAAACAAGTAAAGTAATAACTAGCAGGCAACACGGATTTGTTAAAAACAGATCATGCCAAACCAATCTTATTTCATTCTTCAACACAGTGACTAAATTAGTAGATCAGCAAAATACTGTGGACATAATATATTTAGATTTCAGCAAGGCATTTGACAAAGTAGACCACAACCTACTTCTTAGTAAGCTAGAAAAAAGTGGAATAGATAGCACCACCACTAGATGGACTCACAACTGGCTGGCAAACTGTACTCAACAAGTAGCCCTTAATGGGTCTAAGTCTACATGGAGGGAAGTAAGCAGTGGGGTGCCACAAGGTTCCGTCTTAGGCCCAGTACTCTTCAATATCTTCATTAACGACTTAGATGAGGGAATAGAAGGGGAACTTACCAAATTTGCAGATGATACTAAGCTGGCAGGAATAGCTAACCCAAGAAGATAGGCTCAAGATCCAGACGGATCTTGACAGAGTAGAACACTGGGCCATATCTAACAAAATGAAATTCAATGTAGAGAAAAGTAAAGTCCTACACTTAGGCAAGAAAAACCAAAAGTACACATATAGACTGGGTGAAACCAGGCTCAATAGCAGTAACTGTGAGAGGGATCTTGGAGTCTTAGTGGACAACCAGCTAAATATGAGCCAGCAGTGTGCAGCAGCTGCCAAAAAGCTAATGCAATCCTAAATTGTATTAACAGAGGGATACAATCAAGATCAAGGGAAGTACTAATACCACTCTATAAAGCCTTAGTAAGACCACACCTAGAGTACTGCATTCAGTTTTGTTCACCACAATATAAAAAAGATGTTGAGACTCTAGAAAAAGTACAGAGAAGAGCAACCAGGATGATTAGGGGACTGAAGGCTAAAACATACAATGAACGGTTGCAGGAACTGGGCTTGGCTAGTCTAGTGAAGAGAAGGACCAGGGGAGACATGATAGCAGTCTTCCAATATTTGAGGGGCTGCCACAGGGAGGAAGGGGTCAAGCTATTTTCTAAAGCGCCTGTAGGCCAGACAAGGAATAATGGATGGAAACTGAACAAGGAGAGATTTAACCTGGAAATAAGGAGAAACTTTCTGACAGTGAGAACAATCAACCAATGGAACAGCTTGCCCTCGGAAGTTGTGGGAGCACCATCACTTGAGACTTTCAAGAAGAGATTGGACTTTCATTTGTCAGAAATGGTGTAGGGTCTCCTGCTTGGGAGTGGGGTTGGACTAGATGACCTACAAGGTCCCTTCCAACTCTGATTATCTGTTAAATCTGTTAAATATCCATTCCCTCCCCACTCCTGGGGGAAGGTTACCACCGATTCTCCGAACTACTCAAAATTTCCACTACTGGTTTTCCAGAACTGGTCAGAACCTGATGAATACTACCTCTGATAACAAGGTGATGTCACCTAGTAATCATCTGGAAATTTGCAGCCTGGAAAAAGCAACTTTGTTGTGTCCGCTGGCATCCTGCGGAGCTGGCAGCGGAGTCGGACAGTGGGGAGGAATGTGGGCCAATCCTGGAGTCTGGGAAGGACTCAGTTGAGGGATCTGCATCCGACACAGAGATGGGGCCAGGGCTATCTGAGAGTTATGTGCTGACTCCAGAGCCTCCAGAATCTGACATCAGCGAGGCAGAGGAACAGGGGAAGCCTGTTCCCAGTGCACACTTGCACAGAGCTGCCAGAAGGCAAGAACAGTTAAGACAAAAGGGGCAACTCTGGAAAAAGGCTTGGAGATGATTGGCCCCTCCCATAAGACATAAAGGAAGAACAAAGGGACATGAGCCTTTGCAGGAAGCAACTTTGTTCGTTCTGGTCAGTATAAACTCTGAAGCTTTGTTAATAGGCAATTTAGTCATTGGCAGCATTTCAAGGGAGATAAAGGTGGTGCTTATCAGCCTTATCCCTCATCTGAGTCCTGTGGCAGACTTCTGTTGGACTATTCATAAACTGTTTGGGACTCATTATGGGCTGTGAATGCATATATTTCACGGCCGTTGAAATAAACACAAGGTTTTGGGGAACAGCATATGATTATTGCTCTCTCAGGAAGCTTTGGTCAGAACAAACTTTGGGACAACCATGACCTGGACGACTGAACATCTCAGAGTTAATAGCTGATCTTTCTGTCTGTTGTCTATCTTAATATTAGGCTGCTGCTTACGAGGAACAGAGAAACATTGTCATGATATGATGTCATTTCTTTTTATTTCCATTATGGCCCAAAGAACTTTTGAATGTTCTTGATAAAAGAGGAAGTGAGTGCCTTTTTGTTTTCACCCTAATCCTATCACATGACCTGTAAAAGCTTTATTCCAGGAGTTGGGTTAAGACTTACTGTATGTTTTGCAATAGTGGTGAATATCTGTAGCTTGGCTATAGTATGAGGGTAAAAGTTTGTTCTCCGAGCTTGTGGGTTGGTTTCCAAATGTTTTGTTACCAAGCTAAGTAACATCTTCAGTGGAGTTGAAAGTCCACTGAAGTTTTTACCTAGCCTGGTAACAAAATGTTCAGAAACCAACCCATAAGCTTGGAGAACAAATCTTTACCTTCAACTTACTGTATGTGCACCCTGTTAATGTTAAAAATAAAAGTAGGATAGGGTACCATTCTTTCAGAACCTTATTGATTGGGCTGGTAGGACCTGGCTCTTATTCTAAGCTGGTTCTGTGTTCTAAGCATGGCACCGGAATGAATTTACATTATCTCTTACAAGCATGAGAAGAGCAAGTCGGCATCAGAAGCAGAAGCAGAAGCAGATCGGTCTTGAATATATTGACTTAGGGTTTCGGAACTATTCAGGAGGAACAGAGATACCAATCGTTAACATGGGAGACAGAGGAGATTAGGCACCAGCTAGCATAAATGTCTTTTGAATTCCACTCAAGAGTCATCTGAAGCCCCTGCGGTGTATGATGCTAAGTACATTGTTGAGCCTCAGGTCATATTGTCGCGCTCCCCGTGTAGAAGCAATGGCAGCAGCAGAATTCTTTGAGTTCCCTTTCAGTTCGAAAGCAAAGAGAAGCTCAGCTGGATCAGGTAAAAGATTTATTTAATCCAACATCCTGCTTGCCTCAAGTAACTCCAGGAAACTTCTCACAAGACATAAAGGTTGCTAGTGTTCCTTTTCTGCTAGAACTCTTCAGCAAATGGTATTCACTAACCTATTGCCCCAAACAGAGGTGGCCTAGGGATGTTAGCATTAAACTTATTGTTGCAATGTGCAGTGGCCCTGTGCAAAATATTAACCAGTCATTTCTTATTTTATGATATTTCTTTCCCTTACTTTCCCCTTATTACTTTTCTGTTCCCTTAGAGTCCATATTTGGTGGCCACTGAGAATGCTCAGAACTTAATAGATGGTTTGTGATTGAGCAGTAAACAGGAAATTGCTTTTTAAGATCTTGCAGTTAAGTGCAATGACCTTTAATTCTATTTTTTAATGAAATGGGACAACTTGCCACTGCCAACTCACCATGGCCACCTCGCCATGGACAAATCATTGTGGGACAATTCAATTTAATTATTTAAAATAATTTAAGAATTGCTTTATTTTTTATCATTCATATTTGGCACCCTTTCTTTAATGATTCTATTCTACCATTTCTTCAATATTAGCGTAACTCTTGTCCTGCAGCAGAGTTGGCCATCGTGAGCTGTCCTTGTGGTGAGTTGGCCATGGCAAGTTGACCACCACAAATTGGTGAAAGTGGCGAATTGGCTGCAGCAAGGTGTTTGTAGACCCCCCCCCCTTTTTTTTTACCAAGTTGGTACAAAGATAGCAATTAAAATGGAGTACCGGTATTTGCTCTGGTTAAGCAACCAATGTGTGTATGTGGAACAGCAGATATATATTCATATCTTATCCAACTGAGAATTATACAGGTAGTCCTCAATTTACAATCCTTTATTTAACAACAGTTCAAAAGTACAACAGCTATGTATTCACAGTTGTGACCATCTCTCTCTTTCTCTCTCTCCCTCTCTCCCCCCTCTCTCTCTTACACACAACCTACCAATATGTTCATATGCAGAAAAAAATTCTTTAGGTTCCATCATTGGTTTTAAATCTGCTACACAAAATCTAGAACACTAAGAATAAAAGGGCTGTTATAGATAATATCTGCAAACAGCTCCTTTTAATCTCATTAACTTTGATCCGAATCAGATTTATTAATGGTACTTAGCCATAGGTGATTATTAGAGATGTATACATCAAAAGATGCAAAGGAAGCAAGGTAGGCTATGCAGAGTTAATAAGAGTACGTGTGGTTGTAAAACAGTTCAAAAGGAATAGTTCATGAAGCATATCAGCAGGATCAAGCTATCCTTCTTCAAGCATTAAAGCAGTTATGTCCTTTGGAAAGTTTGTGTGGTTGCTTAAAAAGGCTATTTCAGGTTTTGTGGGATTTGTGGATGTGTCACAAATGTATACACACACACACACACACACACACACACACACACACACACGAACAGGTAATACTTCAACTGTGACCTAGTGGTGGCTATATATTATACAGGCAGATAACAAAGCCAGGGGTTTTGTCTGAGATAGTAGAGTATTCTACAGGATATGGCTGTTTAACACTAATATATGCTGCAAAATGTTTCTTTGTAATACTTTGCACAGTCCTAATTCAGAGTTTTGATTCTATTTACCGTGTTTCTCACATAATAAGGCCGGGCCTTATTTTTTTTTGACCCCTAAAACAACGGCTAGGCCGTCTTTTTGGGGGGTGACTTAATTTCCTCCCCCACCTAGAGCGGCCCATGTGCGCGTATCTCTCCGTGAGGCTTCTATCTGCCCATCGAAGCTCCCTAAAGGACACAGCCCCCAGCTGCTTCGAGGCGGCGCGGCTGCCCTGTCCCCTCGCCTTTAAAGCAGACTCTTTTCCATGAGGAAGCTTCCCTCGTGGAAAAGTCTGCCTTAAAGGCAAGGGGACAGGGGCACCCGCGCCTCGCCCGAAGCAGCTGGGGACTGTGTCCTTTAGGGAGCTTTCGATGGGCAGATAGAAGCGGCCTCGTGTCGAGGGGAGTGTGTGTGCACGCTCACCCCAGGCCGCTTCTACCGGCCGATCGAAGTGGCTGGTGATTCTGCCTTCAAGGGAGCTTCTATCAGCTATCAGGGTATTCTAGCCTAGGCTACCTGCAGGGCACTCCTAAAGGCAAGTTTTCTGCCCCCCCCACCCCTGCCCTTTCCCCCCATTTCTCTTCACCTCGTGTAGTTCTAACGAACGATGTGAGAAATGGCAGGGAAACACATGCTTTTAATAGGCCTTAATTTAGGGGGCGGGGCTTAATTTCACCTGCTGCCAATAAAACATGGTGGGGCTTCCTATTGGTGGAGGCCGTATTGTTGGAGAAACACGGTAGGAGGGGATCCTGCTTACAATCAATTGCAATTGCTTTCAAGCAGGTGACCGTAATGTTAAGGCTACCATAGCAAAAGAAATCACACATTGGTTAGGTTCACATCACATACTTTGCCCAAACAAATGAACAATATACTGGCTGGACTCAGTGGTTTAATTCACATAATATTCAGGAACCACCTGATGCCATTTTGGCCTACTCTAATATGTTGTACAAACCCAACAAATGAGAGATCGGAACAAAAAAAGAATATGGCCACAAAATTTCTACTTTAACCCCATCAAAATCTTGATATGTTTCCATGTCTTCAGGATTTTGCCTGTTTAATTAAAAACAACAACAATGAAGCAGATCTTCAATTTGGATTGGACATATGCAGTAGGATTGGATGATATTAATATGAGAAGCAGAAAATTCCTCTTAAATTAAGGAGAAAGCCATTTGTAGGAATTCCAGAAGTTTTTCTTTTATTTACCAGAGTCAAATGGAAGCTCTATCTAGGTCAATGATGGCTAACCTTTTTGGCACCAAGTGCCTAAAGCAGCACCCCCCCAAAATGCAACCTGTACATGCGTCCTGCTCCCTGCGCATGCACACATGCCCCCCGTGCATGTGCGCGCCGCTGCCCGAGACCCGAAGACCAGCTGGCTGGCAGGAGGTACATATGCGCATGTGTGGCGGAGCTGAGCTGGGGCAATGGCTTGTGTGCCCAGAGAGAGGGCTCTGCATGCCACCTCTGGCATGCATGCCATAGGTTTGCCATTACGGATCTCGGTGATATACTTTCAGAAAGTATAAATAAAAAAGAGAAGAAAGTCATATGTGAATTCCCCTGTTAAAGCAACATGGAATGATCCATGCCATGTAGTAATGTAGATTATTGGGCTCTGTAACTGCCAACAAATGCTGCTTTTTTTTTTAAAAAAAAAAGTTTCTTATGTGCAGTCTTTGGTTCCAGGATAGTCTCTTTTGCTGCACACGTGTTTCTTTTTTTTTTTTAAACAAGTTTTATTAATTTTTCAAAAACACACAAATCATCATTAACCATTACATGCTTAAACCTTTTTCCATTATAAATTTAACAAGTCAGATAAAACCTTATTTTATACACTATAATTCTGTTTTAAACCATTTCCATATAAACATACAAAAACCTCTTATCCAATTTCTCTTTACTTCTCTTTACTCTTATTCAATTTCATTATTATTATTTCATCTATTTCTTTCTGACTTAGTTACCATTATTCTCATTCTATATTTCTGCAAGGTTTTATTAATTCTCCCCCCAAAAAAAACATATACACACAACACACAAAACATAAAAAAAATCTTTTTGGAAAGTAACTTGGCCCCAGGTATCTCTCTCTTCATGGACTTCAGTTATATTCATGCTCATCTTACATGTCATTACTTATTTTATTTACCATTCTGAGTCTTCTATATTAACTTCTCCACACATTTCACTCTTCTTAATTCTATCTTAATTAATCATCTTAATTTGAGTCATTATATTTGTATCTTTTGTCCATTCTTTATTGTCCCTTTGTCTCGTTCCTTATAAAAAAAAAAAAAAAGAGTTTCTCCTGAAATCACTAATCAGAGTATGATGCCTTTCTATCTCCCCCCTAAATTAATCAAATTAACACTTAAAATAACACCCAATACCCAATCCGATTCTATCTAAATAGTACATCCAAAATAATTAAATACATAGATAAACAATAGATCTAAGCATCTTATAACATTCCCATTGCCTTTTCCAAAAAACAAATACTATAATAAAAATTTTATAATAACATCAGTACCACAATCTTATTAAACTCTTTAATTAAAAACTCAATATTCTAAGCCTACCCTAATATTATTAAATTTTAAAACCAATCATTATTAAACATTTCAACATTTTAATCTCTTATCAACTCTTAAACCATTTAAGTTTTCTATTTCTAATACAATGCTACAATATCATCTTATGTACCTTGCAAAATCTTTTTTGAAAAAATTATACTTTACCCTTTATCCCTAAAAAAGATTCCTTTTTTCCCATCTAGTTTCAAAACTTTGTAGCTTTTCTCCACCTTTTCCCTTCCTTTCTTCTCCCAACAAACCTTTCTACCCCCCCTTCTTCTAGCCTCTGCCTTACTGGCTTCCTTTCTCTGTTGTGTTCCTTTTCCCTTTTGTTTACTATCATTATATTGGTTTTGCACCTTATTTTTCCCTTTCTTAAGTGTTTTTTTAAATCTTAAATCCTTTATTTCTCTTCCTTTCTCTCTTCCTTCTTTCTTGGTCGAATTCTGAGGTTCATTAAAAATGGCTTCCTCTCCTTCTTCTTCTTCTGCTGTCTTCATCTGTTGTAATGTTTGTTGATAGTTAATAAGCGCCATTTCTAAAAAAAGGAAGGCTTCTTTCAAACCATCTTTACCATTTTTTTTTGCTTGCTCATATTCTTTTCTCAGTTCCTCAACAGAAAAAGCCATTATAAATCCTTTCTTTTCTTTTCCCCTTCTTTCTTCTTACAACAACCAGAATATTCCAAAAAAAAATAAAACAGTCCCAGAGTTATCAATCAGGCAGAGTTCTCACTTTCTCCTCCTGGGGTAGTATCAATCAGAAAAAAAAGAAAGCCCAAATCTGTTTCTTAAAGTCTTATTGCAATATATTTCAGTCTTCAAATCCTTAAGGCATCTCCTCCAACAAAGTCTTAGCATACAAATATTTTTTTTTAGTCCTCTCCCTTCCCACTCATCACTTAAAGCCAGTTTTTACCTAAAAAAAAATAGGTTTCTTAATATCCACTTATTAATTCCATAGGGAAGGAGAGTAAACTTTCCTTTCAGCACCACCAAACTGCCGCTTTTTTTCTCTTCTAGAAGGTATCATTCAGAAAGTCATAATTTTCAGGAATTTTGTTAAATATGTCTTAGAGTCCTGGGAACCAAGAAAAACTTTCTCTTTTCAAAAACTTTCTCCACTTCCTCCTGCGCATTCTTACCCGGCTGCCAGCTTCTTTGTGGCGGCCATTACGGACCGCCGCTGCACCGTCTTGGGAAAAGGGGGTTCTGCCGGCCGGGAGGGGTCTGCAACACCCCAAACCCCTCTCCGGATCCCCTATCTTCAGCTGCCCCTGCAGGGCAGCCTAGCTCCGGACCCGTCCGGATCGGAGCACCAAAAGCTAGCACAGCTCGCGCAGCTTTGCGAATCCCTGCCGCTCGTGAAGCCGACAAACCGGAAGTTCCTGCACACGTGTTTCTTCAAGTGCAGTTCTATAAAGCTACAAGTTTTAGTAAAATCAGGAACATCCACTTCTTCCCTTCCTACAGCTTCTCATAAACTCACACTGTGTGTTGAAAATACGCACGAAGAGCTTAAATACACAATTCCCCCTACGAAAGTATTTTTTGAATATCAAAGATATGGGGACACTGCTGTATTGATTTTTTTCCTCTGGAAAAGAAACAATATCTGTAATCATCTTGCTGTGCTTTTTCAAAAGATTATACCAAATCTTCCTTTCAGTAACCAAGTACATCATGACAGTGGCTTATTTGAAACTCCAGTATTAATACTGCATGGCAATTATCCTTTGTTCTCTGATAGTCAAAGCAAATCAAACTTCAGTCTGCACAATAATATGACATCCCAACTCCTGGACTTTGCTGCCAACTCTTTTTGTCATGCAAAGATGGCAGCTTGATGTCTAATCTTTCAAGGTTAAGCCTTAGAAATTATGTTTACTCAATTCCTCTTTCAGTGGGTCACAGAGGCACCAAGACAGAACTTCATGTTTCCATGCCCATTGGCTAAGCTGCTGGCAGTTTTTCGCAAACTGTTTTTTCCGTGCCAGTTCATGATTATGGGACATTTCTAAAGGGATTCTGCAGTGCAACATTAATTTTGCCAAACCAGATTGCCTGAAATTTCAACGTACAATGTAGCATGTGTTTGTATGAATGTCTGGTAACATCTAGCTTGTATAAATGGGACTTTTGACAAAGCCGTGTGCTCATTGTATGTGCCATAAATCATGAATTTCCTGGATGAGTTTAAGGATTTTCTGCTCAATGTCTGTCATCCCTCCAGTTTTGTTACAGACATGGAAAACAGTTTTACTTTTTGAATGAGTTCATGTGCAATGAGTTCATGTAAATCAACTCAATTTTTGGACTATCCAATCTATGGGTAAAACTTTCTGACATTTTTCTACTACATTTTTCTTCTAATTTTCTGTTCATAGGAAAATTGCAATTCGGCATTCAAAATGAGCTCAACTGAATCCAGTGCATTTTTAAATTGCTATTGTATATAAGATTATGATCTATAAATTATATAGCTATTCAGGTAAGTTCTTTCTTTGAATTAGATATTATATTTTGGTCCCCAGTTGGATACTTATATGTAAGGTTATACTCAGAGAAGCAATTTCTTTATACTTTTGTCTCAATTTATTCACAATCTTGTCTTCCTATTTTATGTGTGGCAAGTTTCAAACTATAAAGCTATGTTTTTAAAAGAATGAATAATGTATGGGAAAAGTCATATTGGGTAATGGTTAGGTTTTTTGTCCTTGCTATGCAGCTGTACATTTCATGTGAAAGAAAGTCAGTTGAAATTAGTTTTTCTGATGCCAGACATTGCAGTTCTTGCAACTGTGATACACTTTCTGATCTCAGGGCTGCAGTCAGTCACCACTTAGGTCAATTTTAGAGTCCAGGAAGAGATCTTCCTTTACTGTTTTGATGGTCTCATTGTCAATCTGAATTCTGATCTGTGTGTTGTTCCCTGCAGTTGTTATTAACTTTGTTTTCTTGATGTTAAGATGCAATTCAAATTTTTTCACATTTATCTTTGACTCTTAGGATTAGCCACTCATGACCCTCCTTGCCTTCTTTGAGCAAACAACACCTGCATATTGGAGGTTGTTGATATTCCTACCACCAATTTTAACCCAATGGCTCACTCGAAGAGTCAATCATGCTGGGAACGATCAGTGGAAAAGAGAAGGGGCTGCTCTAGTGCCTTCTGGTTGGACACTATAAAGCAGCGCCTCCCAACCTTTTGGGCACCAGGGACTGGTTCCCTGGAGACAGATTATTCTGTGGACCAGAGAGGCTGTGGTTTCACATGCTGCCTGCATCCCATGGATGGCGCTTCATTTGTTTGCCAGATTCTGTCATGCCGTGGACTAGGACTGTTCCACGAACTAGGAGATGGGGATCCCTGCTATAAAGGATGAGATTGTGATGACAATGGCAGATCTGAAGGAAGTGGTGTGAGACAGCGTGGCATGGAGTGTGCTGATCCATAGAGTGCTGAGGGTTCGATATGACTAAATGGCTGATGATGACGACAACAGAATATTTCAACTACAACAATCAGAGTTGTAGATGGAGAAAAAAAATCTACAAGCCATACTTGGGTGATGCCTGCATTGGAGGGATGGGAAAGCTCTAATAGCTAGTCCCAAAGGTGCTTTTTCAGGAGGCAACTGGACTTTCTTGTTTTTTCTTTTGAAGATTTTTTGCAAACCCCCCTCCCAAAAAAACAAAGCAAAGAAGTCCAGTTGCCTCCTGAAAAAGCACCTTTGGGACAACCATGACCTGGATGACTGAGAATCTCTACAGACCTCTAGCACCTAGAGCACCTGCAACCCTTTTGTCAATAGCTCTGGGTTTTTGCCTGCTCCTAATCAATGAAAGTTGATGGTATAGTTTTCTCCCATTTCGAAGACAAAACCAAATGAAAAGACCATTTTACCACCAAAGCCCCCAGACTCCTCCTGGATGTTAAGAGTGGCCCTTAGTCATTGGAAAATTGCTAGCCCTGCTGGATTGGATTGGAAACCAATAATACGGTATAAAGTGCTTGAATAATTCTGTGTTGAAATCCCTCGTGTCATTTTAATCCTTAGATAATGTGTTCACTGTTTCTCTGACTGGAATATTGTAGACCTAGTAGTAAACTTATGTCAATTTCAGTGAGGAAGCATATGCCAAATAAAATATTAATGGCATTATTTGTGTCATATTGATTTTCAGTATGCACTTGCCTTATTTGTTCCAGGCTGAAATTGAATGATTTTCCATTTCCATTTTTTATTCATTCCTCAGTTTAAACACCAATATTTAAATGGAAATCTTGTCTCAATAATGGCAAGCCTGTTTGCTAGCTCTGGCACTGAGTTACTTTTAGTTCTTTTTTTTCTGATAAAGTGAAACTATCTATATTAGGCTTTGCATAATAAAGACATCTCATTTAACTTTAATACATATACTTATGAGCAAGTGTTTAAGAATGAAATCAATTTCTATTAAAACTAAACTAATAGCTTCAAAACATATGCAGATAGGTTATTCTTTTAAAGCAAATGTATATTATTACTAAACACCTGGAAAATGGAAAATGGCACGTACGTTAATCAGTTTCACTGATTACAAGTTGCTGAAGAATAAGAATTAGTAATAATGAGTCACTCCCATAATTATCAGGCACCATTAACGCTTTAAATTATTTAAGGGTGCGGATTGTTCTGCTCATGTTTTCACTTACTAAATTAACTGCAAAAACTAAGGTACAGAACGATTAATAATTAAGATGTACGGATAAAAACAGAAGAGTTTTCAATGCTCTAGCTTGATGTTAATGAAGAAATAGCAGGTTTTAAAATTGCACTAGCACCTTCTAAGGCAGAAAGAAAGAAAAAAGATAAAACTCTTTTATCTTTTTTCAGAGGTGGGCTGCTTCAGGTTCGCCTGGGTTCGGGCAAATCCGTAGCTAATGTTATGGCCGGTTTGGTGAACCGGCATATCCCATCCCTGGCTGGCCCCTCTCCCTCGCCCTACCACTTCCACGAGTCTCCATGCAGCCCGTTTTGAATGTGAGGTAAGTGCAGGGCTTGTGCAGAGGCTCGGGGAGGGGGGAAAAAGCTGGAAAAGGCCCGTTTCCAGCCTCTGGAGGGCCTTTAGAGCCCAGGGGTGGCTATTTTTGCCCTCCCAGAGACTCAAGAAAAGTCTCCGGAGCCTAGGGAAGGCAAAAACGCCCTCCCGCCATAGTGCAGGAGGCCAACTAGGCTACACCCACCCTGGCCACGCCCACCCAGCAACTGGGCAGAGGACTGGTTGCTGAAATTTTTGAAGCTCACCCCTGGTAAACTCCATGTTCTCTGAGCTAAGACAATTCAGAAGGATGCTTAAAAGAGTCTTATTCTCTTACAACCAAAGGATAACACTGTGAAAACAGAGAAAGATTGGGAAGGACAACATTTAGAGAAAAGCCTTTCTCTCTTTTCCACTCCCTTTTCAGCCATCTTCATTGAATATTTCCTGAGGAGTATTTCTGGGTATTATGAGATATAGTGTAAAAGCAAATACAGTTAATATTTACAAAACAAGTTATATTTTAAGATCTAGTCTTACATATAATTAACAGCAAGAAAAATCCCGTTTCTTGTGTAATCTAAAGGCATAAAAAGCTATCATGACAATTAAAGCAGGTAATTGCAATGCTTTTGTGTATCTTTGTCTTCAAGAGGCAGATAGAGAGAATCCTAAGAAATATAAATTATATTAGTACAGTTATATTATTTAAATGTAGCACAATCTAGAACTTTGCTAGAACCGGAATAAGGACGATTTCAGCAATATCCTATGATCATGTTACACTTCATGGAACTTTAGTGCTAACTAAACTGAACACATAACACACAATTCTTTTTCCAATCATTTATTCTAGCTCCAGCACTTATTCTTCTGAAGGTTTACAGTTGTGTTTCTTACAGACATTTCTGTGATATAAAAATGTGACAACGCCACCCGCAACCTGGAAAATCCTCTGAAGGAGATTTAGTTATTGATTTTCAATTATAGACAGAATAAACAAACAGAGATCCAAATTTCCTAAACCAAAGTTTGGTTTGCCCTGTTTGGGATATCATGAGTGCATGATATTTACAGGTAGTCCTCAACTAACAAAAAAGTGACTTATGATCTTTTTCACACTTACAACTGTTGCAGCATCCCCCAGGTCACATGATTTATATTCAAATGCTTGACAACTGACTCACATTTATGACGGCTGCAGTATCCCTGGGTCTTGTGATCCCTATTGCGACCTCCTGACAAGCAAAGTCAATGAGGAAACCAGATTCACTTAACAACCGTGTTACTAATATAACAACTGAAATGATTCACTTAACAAATGGGGTAAGAAAAGTCGTAAAATGGGACCAAACTCACTTAACAAATTTCTTACTTAGCAACAGAAATATTGGGCTCAATTCTTGCTGCAAGTCGAGTACTGCCTGAGGTTCGGTCCCAGTACTTGGAGGCTATGGAAGTTTGGATGAGGAGGAACTGGCTCTAACTCAATTCTACCATGAGTAATGTCGGTGGGTGTTTAGGTCATTCAGATTTGGAGATATTCCATATTTTTTTATGGAAGAGTTATACTTAAAAATTGGGAGTGGGATGTTCTCTTGAGAGAATGGACAAGTTCTGAAATAAGAGGTTTAAATTAAGTGCTTTTATAATTATTATTTTAAGGAATCTGCCATCATGCTGCTTCAGCTCAGCTCTGCTTTGATTTCAGCCTGCCATACAATATGGGGGGAAGCGGCAATACAGGGAGGTATTACATGAACTAGAAGTGCCAACCAGAGCCACTAGTTGAATGATCCAAGGACACAGGCATAGGAACAAAATGCGACCACTGTCAAAGAGGTGCCAAACCTCAGAATTGTTACTAAAACAACCAGGGGTGGGATTCTACCTGGTCGGACTGGTTCTATAGAACCAGTTGTTATAATTCTGTGCAGTTTGGAGAACCGGCAAATCACGCCACTGGCTGGCCCCACTCTGCTCACTCACTCCTTACCTGGCATGCATGCCATGCAACTTGCCTGCCTTGTGCCTTCACCTAATTTTTGGTAAGTTGCTATTTTTCCTTCCCTCCACGACCATCAGCTGTTCCAATTATCAGCTGTGAAGGGATATTTAGATTAGCTAGAAAGTAGGAGATCATTGGATTTCTTGCTTTCTAGCTAAGCTAAGAGCAGAGCTGAACCTTTCTTAGGACTGAAGCTTCTATTTTTCAGTGCAGATTCAGGCAGCAGATTGCAGAAAGATAGATTTCTGAGTGAATCTGTGATTCTGCAAGCAACTCAATCTAGCTGCCTGCTTTGCCTGATTTTGGGTAAAAGTTGCTCTTTTTTAAAATAAAAAAAATCAATATTTACATAAATATTTACATACAAGCCACACCCAGCCAGTCACGTGACCACCAAGCCATGCCCAGTCAGCAAGCCACACCCATCCAGTCACGTGACCACCAAGCCACACCCACAAATTAGGCCATGTCCACAGAACTGGTTAAGAAATTTGAATCCCACCCCTGAAAACAACTAATTTGAACTTTATTGGGAACTAGAAAAATGACTAGGGCGGAAGGCCTGGGAGAGGAGAAAAGTAACAGCTTTATGCAGGAATCCTCAGATTCAGCTTTTCCTATGCTGTACCCACTTGGCTTAAATAAATGTATGGAGTTTCTTTCCTTAAGTTGGGCAGCAACCTTTTGCCTAATACAGTGGCAATTCAATCAAATCAAACATGTTTTGATACTTCAGTATGGAACTAATCCTTTCGATGCCTCAGAAATACGAGATGCTTTCATTTTTTTATTGAGTCTACTTTGGAAATCAAATGGATTTCATACCTATACCAGAACTGAAAAATATCTTTAAGGTTGAAATTTGTGATATTTATGATTTATGAAGAAAGTCAGTTGGGTTTCTAGCAATAGGCTAGAAACCAGAGGACCATAAAGCCTTAGGTACAAAACCAGGTGGGTGACCTTAGGCTAATCACTTTTTCTCATCCCTAGGAAGGAAGCAATGGCAAACCGCTTTCAAAAAACCTTGTCATAAAACTGTAGGGACTGTCCAGGCAGTCTCCAAGAATCAGACATGAAAAAAAAAGTTAAAATGTCTGAAAAAAAATTGCATAATTGCTGCTAAGATAGCTCAGTCCAAGAAGTGATAGCACGAGCCATAACAGTGTCTAAAGAATTGAAAGGGTTCATGTTTTTAATGCTCAGTGCTGTGATCAGAGAGTGGGGAATAGATTAGAGGATTTGATAGTTTATTATATGTGTGATATTCTTTTTTTGGCTCAGGATATCAAATCCTAGCTGGTAGTATAATTCTGCTTTAGGCTGTAAAAACAAGAGGCTGCCTATAATTTTTTTTAAGCTCAAAAAATCTTCAAAGCTGAAAGTTGCAGTAGTTTATAAATCACTTTCACAACTTTCCTCCAAGGAAAAAATGACTTTTCTCCCTGAAAACACCTTTCTTTTCCCATTTTAAATCTTTCATCCTCTGTGACTTTCTCTGTATTGATGATATACAATTCTTTCCCCATAGCCGGGTTAATAGAACACAATCTTTCCAAGTTAATAGAACACAATTTTGCTTTTCTACAATTCCCCACAGGAAATGATTGGTAGTAAGGACAGAAATGAAATCCTTGAATTATGCTGTGTTTTAATTTCACATAAATATATTAAAAACTGTCTTAATTTGGGAAGAAAGTCTAAGCTCCACAGTCCACCCCCAATTTTTTTTATCAACCATTCAGAGTACACAGTTGATGGGATTATAGATTCATAGTATAGCATCTAAATTTTCCTTCCTTCCTTCCTTCCTTCCTTCCTTCCTTCCTTCCTTCCTTCCTTCCTTCCTTCCTTCCTTCCTTCCTTCCTTCCTTCCTTCCTTCCTTCCTTCCTTCCCTCCCTCCCTCCCTCCCTCCCTCCCTCCCTCCCTCCCTCCCTCCCTCCATTGTTATTTTGGAATAGAATAAATCAAATTATGGATGCTTTTTCCTTAATTTCTAAAAACTATTTTCTGTAATAAGCTAGTGCTCATTCCCAGGTAAAGGTGTTCAGCAACAGAAATAAATCCTGTTTTATTTTTGTACTGATCCCTTTGACGTTTATGTTAAGAGTATTACTTTTGAAATAAAGTGAAGAAAACTGGATTTGTTCTGACATTTCAAAAGCACAGAGGCTGTGATAAAAATGGTATGTGGGTAGCTCGGAGAGAAGATCTAACTCTTGTCTACAATCAAAGAATTATAATCTGCATGAGTTTGAAAGGACACTGCTCAGTGCAGCATTCTGTTAAACCTTCCTTAGAAGATGACTGTTTGACTCCTATTCAAGGATCTCCTGGACACTTTCTTGGCAGAATATTCCTTTGCTTTGCAGCTCTTACTTTCAGAACATTCCACCTAATGTTCAGCTGAAATCTCCTTTCTTTTGATATTAACCCAATGGACCTTGGCTAACAGTTTCAGTAGAAAACAGGTCTTCCACTTCTTGTACCTTTTAAATAGAAGTAGACCTTTCTCATATTTCCCCTTAGTTTTTTTTACTTCAAAAGCAAAACACGCCAAGCTCTTCCAACTATTTCATTGGCAAACTAAACATGTCCCTTAACCATTTCACTAAGTCTTGTTTCCAGGCCCTTTGTCACTGAGGTAGCTCACATGTTGAAAATGTTCACACTTCCCTTTGATATTGTGGGGATCAGAACTTTATAATGAGTGCAGAGTACAATGATTGCAGCACTGTCCATAAGCATGAATAAGAAACTTGCTGGAAATGTGTACAAGAGTGATAAAGAAGAAACAACATGGGTGGCCACGAGATAACAAAAATTACATGATTGTTTGTGATAGTGGTGAATGTAAACATGAATTTTACATGAAACATTTACATGATGTAAAAAGGTAGCAATAAATATAACATCCATTGATCTCTGCACATCTCAGTTATTAGGAATATTGTTATTATTGGAGCATGGATGATGGGATATTTACTTATGGGCCACCAAAGCAAAGAGGATTAAAATGTTGCTTGTGCTAACACCACTCATACGGTGATGGAACTTTGGAAGTAAGTTTTATAAAGCCAATAAAAAACAGAGCTTTTTCATGCAGAAGATAGAGTAGGTAATTAATGTGTTCACCACCGCAAACTGGTACTGAAAATTGAAAGACATCTTCCTGACCCTTCTTTTCTTCCTTTATGATTTTTTTATTTTCAAAGTGGCTTGCATTGAAAAATCTTTTACAGAGAGGATAAATCCAAACACAGGATTGTCTTTAGTAAAGTAGAACATAAGGGTGGCCATTATAAGTGTGAATATATTCTGTAACTGCTTCCAGCTTACCCAAAATAACCTTCACTCCAGATTAAAAAAATAATATCTGACAGAGGCTGTAGGTTAACAGGTGTGGAGACTAATGTGGTGATATTGAAATAATTTATTATAACAGGCACCTTGAGATGCTCTTAAGATACCTTTGACTTCCTTCATCCCAATCAGCACAGCAAATGGCAAAGAATGGTAGAAGTTTTCTGGAACACATTGAGATGACTTATTCTAGATTTATTATAGCATATATGTGCATTTATCATTAACAACACTTTATAGAAAACAGTGGGCAGTGGAATATTTTTGAGGTTCCACCAAAATAAATAGATTTTTTTTTTAAAGTCTTAAAACAGTTCAGGAAGGATAGTTAAGAAACAAAATGAGGTCTGCCTATTCAGAATAGATGGACCCATTCTTTAAATTAATGTTTCTTTTTATAATCTGTAACTCTTGCTTTCTTTCCTTACAAATAAACAATTTTTAATGTTAAGGATTTTAGAATCTATCTGTCTGGATCTTACATCCACAGAACACCTTCTATAGTCCCTGACCTTCAACTCAACTGATTATAATCTAGCTTTCATGAACTGGCATAGCCCAAGGCTGGGTAGGACTGTCTGAATTGTAGCTGTGAAACGAGAGAGGCTATTTACTCCCATAACTTGAACTGTGAGTTTTGGGGTGATGAGACTATGCCCATTTGCCTTCAGTTGATACTATATAATCATGCAAATGTGACGTAATGATTTGATTATTTCTACACTCAGATTAGTTTTGATTTCATGCTCCCTACGCTTGAATGGAAATGTTTTGCTTTGTGTTGATTTATATAAATAACAAAGGTCTCGGGCTTTTTTTGGAACATTGACCTTGTACAAAAATCATTATGAACTAATCTAACTATTTCTGTGTTATAAACCATGCAGTATTTCTATGGTTATTATCCCAGCTGGCACAAACAGAATTCCCAGATCTGCTTGATAAACAGTCTTCCATTAAGCAGAACAAAATTGGCCCATTTATTATTCATTTTAGGACCTAAATCTCACAATGATATTGAACAGGCCAGAAAACTGCTGGAATTTTTTGCATCTGTTTTTTTTTTTTTTTGTTCTTCAGAAGGAAATTTATTTTCAGCACAAGATTTCAACTGGGACAGCCAAAGTGAACTTGGCACCACGGGGAACTGTAGAATTTTCCAGGCTGTGACCTCTTTCCAAATGGTCTTCAAAGAAAAGTTGCATTCGGGTTCTGGCAATTTGTAGATAAAATATATTTCAGTGTCAAGAATCCCATGACATGAGGCCACCTATAGGCAGACAGTGTCCTTCATTTGTTTAGCTTTCATAAACTCCCCCCCACAGCAGAATAAATGATGAATAGCACAAATAACACCCTACTTGTCCTCACGAACTTCAAGCTTAAATTAAAAAAAAGGTTCTCTAAAAATTAATGCTATCTATAGTAACATGAAAACCAGCATTGCTATATTAAAATTCTTCCTTGAAATTAGCTTGACTGCTGGTGACTGCAGGGACACAGCCATGTCGCTTTCTTGGCACAAGAATGGAATAGTTTGCCATTGTCCTTTGTCTACCCCACACCCCCAGGATATCTTTTCAACTTCCCAGGAATTTCCAGGTTGTTCTCTCTCACCAATTATAAGATAAGGCATGGCCCTGCTCAGCTTTGCAAGACCAGACATGGTTCTTAGATGGAGCCATTAGTTGGATATTGCTATTTTGCCAGCATTGGTACACCCTGGTATTTCATTTATTGTGTGCCATAAGTAGAAAATATTGTGGGCAATTTCTAATTATGATAGGTATTTAAAGTCTATAATTATGTATTATTTGACAGAATTTTGCTGCAGAAACCTTAAAATAGTCTACTCTGTCAAATTGTCATTGATTTAAAGAGGCAGAAAGCACTTCAAATGCAACACATGTTTTCCAACCCATTCACATTTTACTTCTTTCTTTAATATTTTTATGACTCAGAAATGAAACCTTGTATTTCTCTTTTTTGTCAACATAGGTAGCATGCACTGTAGTGGAATTAGAAGTTATTGATTCCTTAGGCAAAAAGTTTTAAAATAGTGTTAATTAAATAATGGGCTTTAGTTGCTTGACTTCTCCTCAGGATGATTCTTCCATCCTTTTCTCAGCCTGGTGTTGGAACAAATAACAGAGCAATATAACAACATTTAGAAGTGGCATTTTTATTTTCGTACTTTATTGTTATTTTCACTCTCATTGCATGCTGGTATAGAATGGGGATACACATTCACACTTGCCCATATAAATTTCATGTAGTGGGCACTGCATGTGGGCATTTTCATAGAACGTTCACCACAATGGCATGCGTGATCAGAAAAAAAAATCTGCTGAGGTCCCTCTAGCTCAGGGCTGTCAAACATGCAGCCCATGGCCCGGATGAGTCACACACTGGCCATGCCCATGCCCAGTTGAGTGAGAGGGGAAAAAGTCATTGATATGTCATGTGGCACCTCCTTGACAACCTGAGTTTGACACCCCTAGTCTAGCTGCTTTTCTGGATGATTTGGCATAATTCCCAATAAAGTTCTAGACTGCAGCCCTTCTCACATTTAGAACTCACAGATTTCACCAACAGTTCATCAACATGGATTTGCAAGTTGCAATTGAGATGTTTATTTCCCCAGCTATCATCTTCCTTTTTTCCAATCTCTTTCCCCATTTGTAGGAGAGTTAGTAGGCTGAATGTCTGATCAAATGTAGATACCCTTTTCTGGAGTTCAGGTAATGGTGTCTTAGGCTCTAATTCTTTTGCAGAGAGAACTTTTAATTTTGTTGCTATTATGCTATGAAGATGATATAAGTCATTTGTGGTGAAATGGCCAGGTTCAGTGTTTTGAGATTGGACAAGTGGGAGAACTGAATTCTGTTTATTCATTATCTGGAGGCAGGTTCTTTATTGGGAGTGCTAATGTATTAAAAAACATTTTCCCTAATGCCCATTAGGCTTCCTGACCAATCTAACATTTCACATGCCGCAAAGTGTCATCTTCAAATGCCATGATTATTTACAGCAATTTAAAAAAAATCATGGAATTATTTTGCTCTTGATGCTGATTACTATCATAGTGGCTGGATATGATAATTTGCTGAGGCCAACTTGCAACAGCCAAATCGCCACAGGACAATTCACTGCAGGAAAAGAGTTACACTAATATCAAAGAAATGATGGGATAGAATCGTTAAATGATGCAAAAGGTGGGGCAAAATGAAACATGAATGACAAAAATTAAAATATTTTTTAAAATCTATTTTCAATAATAACACTGACTTGTTAAAGTGTCCCATGGCAAGTTCTCCGGCAGCGGCTTGGGTGTGGTGAGTTACCCCATGGTAAGCTGGTCATAATCAGTTGTCCTGTGGCAAGTTGGCCATAGCAAGTTGGTCACAGTGAGTTGTTCCATTCCGTCCTGGAAGATACAGAAACTTCCTTGGATTTTTTTTTCTTTTTTTCTTCCAGCTATGTGTCTACAAATCGTATGCTAATATTTGGACATATTTGTATAAGAAGGCCAGGCAAAATGATATGCCCTGGTGAAGTTGATTGTTCTTTAACATACCACTCTCCCCAAAGAACACACTGCTGCTCTTTGTCATTACTTTGCCCGCACATGATGACAAATTCAGGGAGGGAAATGTGTTCTTGTGAATGTCAGTATAAGAGAAGGGCAACTGTCTGGGAAGCGTGGCAAATTCCCAGCTGCCTATATTAAAGATTTTCATATCTCTGCATCAGCTTTTTTTGTTATTTGCAGAAGAGTCATTGCCAGATGTAGGTGATACACAAATTGATGCCAGTCTGGTCTAGAGGTTATTATATATTTAAGAGAATAAAGTTGACAGGATGACCTTGCTGAGCCAAGCAAAAATTAGGATATTAGTTCGCTCAGGACTTCTACTTTCAGAGATTTTCACCTCCACCAGCAAAAATAAGAACCCGAACACTTATTTTTTTTAGTGCTAAAATGACTTATTTTAGAACAAGTTCATTTACTTCAAATTTAGTTCACCATTTATCACAAGTAAACAATAGATCCTTTGCAATATTTATTTTGTGATTTCTGTCCTAATGCCTATGTGTAATGATCAATTAAGCCTTCTTTCTTTTCTGATACAATGCAAATAAGGGAAGAATAAATTATAATCCTCAATTCTGCACAAGTCGAAGGAAATGCCATTGCCTAGAATAATTCAGTTACAGATCACGCAACAGAAGTATAAGATTGTGAAATCTTGTTGTTTTCTGTTCTGTTTTGATCAAATCTTACATGGAACATTGTAGTTCAAGAATGAGATCAAGAAATGGGCAGAACTGTTATTTTCCCTCTTTTACGTCTAATGTTTTAGCCTGAAAGAGGAAAGAAAAAAAAAGAAAGAGAAAGAAAGAAAGAAAGAAAGAAAGAAAGAAAGAAGGAAGGAAGGAAGGAAGGAAGGAAGGAAGGAAGGAAGGAAGGAAGGAAAGAAGAAAAGAAGAAAAGAAGAAAGAAAGAAGGAAAGCCAGCCAGCCAGCCAGCCAGCCAGCCAGCCAGTCAGCCTTTGGATAAAGTAACTTGCAGAAGACATCATAAAGTATAACTAGGTATAACAATTTCAGGCTTTTAGTGAGAAAGCACAGGTCACTCTCTGGTCTATGCCCTAAAATGCTGCCATGGCAGTTTTAGTGCATGATAAATATGACTCCTAAGGGAGAAATCAAATAGGACTCCAGGTTTATGGACCATAGCTACGAGAGAAATAAGATTATCATCAGGGGAAACAAACAGAAAGAGATGATGAATGTTTCTTGTACCTCATTTGTCCATGAATTATTGCCCTCATTGTCATTTGTTTAGGTGTCCCCATAATTTTATATAATTACTTGCTTGTTATTTATGAGAATTTCTGCATATGATTTATTTCAATGTTTATATTAACATTATTTACAGTTTCTACTTTTGCTTTTCCTATCTTTTGTTACACTTCCTCAACTTAATTGTCCTTTGTGAATGAGGTTTCATAGCCCATATAAGCTTCTGTAAAATCAGACTTGCTTTTATTTTTATTTTTAATCTTTATTTTTACCTTCAGTTATGTCTCTCCTTAGCCTTCATGATTTAAAGAAACCTGGGGTAATATGTCAACTTTAAGGCAGGTTAAGAAATAAATTTGAAAGCATCAAATTGGTTTTCCTATTATACTTTAGAAAAATAAAATATATTTTGTAAATGTACTAGGAAAAATAATATAAAATTTGTCTGGCTTCGGTTGTAACAACAACAGGTTTGTTTTAACTAACCTGGCTATTTCACACTGACTATAACTTGCAAACAATCTTGTTTTAAAATGGCTTCATTTTCATTATTATTATTGTTGTTGTTGTGTTTGGTGGCAATATTGTAAATCTCCACGGTTTGGGAGTTGAATTCAATTTTGAAAGTTGAATTCACATTACAAACTGCAATTTTTTTTTAGTAAACTTTAATTCTTCAAAATATACTGAACTAGAAATATAGTGCCTATATTTTAACTTTGGGAATCTATCTAGTACTGATTCAATTTATTATAATTTCTAATTTGAGTTAATTTATCTATATTATATTAGCAATATATTCTTAGCTTAAAGATAAATAATGATAATTTTATAAATTAATGATATATTGAAAAAGTGTAATCTCTGTGACATTTAGATTCCTTGTTTACTTGTTTGTATTTATCATGCATATTTTACTCTTTTAGTCATTTGTCATGTCTCTCCCCCCTTCTCTCTCCACAGACATTGCAAAATGGTTTTTGAACACTACAAAAAAGCAGAGATTTATATAAAATGACCCTGAACTTTACCAAGAATTAATTCCTTATTCTGTAACAGAAAACAAGAATATTAATGGAGGAACATACATCAAGGGTGGGATGCTACCGGTTCTGCCCGGCTCTGTAGAACTGGTAGCTCTGAAGAGCAGCAGACACAGAACCAGTTCTGTGTTTGCTACTGTTGGCCCACCCGCCCATCCGGGCTCTTACCTGACCTTTATTTCCTGCTTTTTCAATCTCAGCTGCTTTGAGCGGCACAGCTGAGGTTGAAAAAGCAGGAAAAAAGGTGTTTTTCAAATGCTGCGCACCTGCGTGCAGCGCTTATCAGCTATCCGGGAGGCACAGCTTTCGTTGTATTACATGCATGCATGTGCATGAAGTGCGCATATGCGTGCAAAACATAAGTACCAAATCCCCTGACATACATGTAAACTTACATGCTTCAACCATTATATTCAGTCCCATAGATTACAAATCCTGTAATTTACATTGCTTTTCTATTTTCTTGTATGGAAAAAAATAGTTCTTGAAGCATGTAAATTTGTAAAGTAGAAAATAACTTGCCATAATACCGCAAAACTTTATTATTTGTATCAGAAGTATGAGGCCTGATAACTTGAAAATCAAAGAGGATATACTTACTGAGTTTCTGTTGGATGATTCATCAACATCAGACTAAAACATAGGAAGAACAGTTGCAGTTGGATAGTTAGTCTAATATGGCTAGTCTTGTGAAAAGAAGGATTAGTTGTGGCATGATAGCAATATTCCAATATTTGAGGTGCTGCCACAAAGAAGAGTGGGTCAACCTATTTTCAAAAGCACCAGAAGGCAAGACAAGAAACCATGGATGGAAACTAATCAAGGAGAGAAGCAACCTAGAATTCCTAACAGTGAGGACAATTCACCAGTGGAACAGCTTGCCTTTAGAAATTGTGGGGGCTCCATCACTGGAGGCTTTTAAGAAGATACTGGACAGCCATTTGTCTGAAATGATAGGGTCTCCAGCTTCAGCATGGAGTTGGATTAGAAGACCTCAAAGGTCCCTTCTTACTTTGTTATTCTGTTAACTGATAAACTCTAGTCCACTCAAGTTGCCATGGTTTACTGTTCAACCTTCCTTCTACATGTTGCTATTTCACTTTCAAGCGTTGCTGATTCTACTGGCATTTCTGAAAAATAAAACTATAATGTTGGAAGTGACTTTTTCCCCCTCTCCCTGAACACATATAGCTCTCAGTAATGTTGAAAACACATTTTATTCTTCAGGAGAAAAAGCATATTTTAATTTACTAATGCTAGAGAAACTCCCACTATTTCCAATGTATTCATTGAAAGTAATTGCAATTGTAGTCACTTTAATATGGAGTCATGCTATAAATATGTCGGAAGAAACAATTCTCTGAGAATTGCTTTTGTTTACTAAATCACAAACTGGTGATTGGGCTTCTACATTCTATATTCTTTCTTCCTCTGAGTAATTGATAAGATCTGCTGCATCTTGCTCTATCCGATGAAATTGATAAAGAAACCTCTTAACTTGTTAAAATAATGAATCTAAGTAACAGTGAGTTCTCATTTCCATACTCTCTTCTGTCCCAACAGAATACAGATACATATGACTGCCCATTAATTGTAGAAACATACAATTGTAACAACTTGCCCCTGACTGAACTCATTAATGATTTGGTTAGCTTAGGCTCCAGCAGACCTATTATTTTATAAGTTCAATCAATTTACAAGCAAGGAAATTGTTGAACTGCACCAGATAACATCCCCACCCCACTCCATTTTTAAAAAACACCATAAATTACACTGGTTGAGAAGCCAAAATAATCATCGTCAGGTGAATTAGGCACATTTCAAGTGGAAGTTCTGTGCAGAGAGGAATGGAGGCGCACCAAGCACAAATAATAGACATTTTGCTTTCTCATTTGATAATTTTTAATCCATGCCATTGTATGCCCCAAAACATTCCCTAGTTCCATTGTTCTGTTTTGCAGGGAGTTGTAGTGATGTTTCGGCAGAATCTCATCTGCCACCATCAGGCTTGTGTATTGTGTTCGTCTGTGAGTCAGACTTTCACAGCCATTTCTGTTTTAAATTTGGTGCTAGCCTACTGCTGTGCCAGAATGGTTTTTTTCTTCATCCTGATTGGTTGGGAGTCTTGGACTGTGTTTATTGGTCTTGGAGTTTGTTGTGTTCTGCTTGATTGGTGTTTCTAATATCTTCTGTTTGTTTTGTAACATTTTTTTGGTCTTGATTGGCTGGCAACTTCGTGTTTCCTGTATTGGAGGCTTTTAGTGCAGCTTGGCTCCAGGTAAACGGACGGCTATCATTTATTAGGAAGCTAGGTTTCATCTGGGTGCCTGGTTGGGGTGTGTTTGAGCTGGAGGTATCAGTGGCGGTCTGTTTGTGCCCAGGTGTTTGCTTGGCTTGTGGTGTGGAGATTATTTTGTTTGTGAGTGCAGGCTTCCAGATAATTGACAGTCTGGTGGAATCATCCAGACTGTCAATTCTATTCATGTTTTCATGTCTTTATTCAATCTCTATGGCTTCTCTGATAATTCTGTAGCTGGGGTTTTCTATAGTGGCTAGGGTTTTGGTTCCATTGAAGTCGATGCTATGACCTGTGGCTTTCATGTGTTGGACTAGTGAGAAAGTGTGTTCCAGCTTTTTGACTGCATTTTTGTGTTCATCCAGGCGGGTACTTATTCTTCTATTGGTCTGTCCAATGTATGTGGCAGGGCATGATGTGCAGGAGACTTCACATATGCCTTGGTGCTCCAGGTCAGTTTTATCTTTGGGGTTTCTTAGGATGGCTGCTATTTTTCTGTCTGTTTTGAAGGCAGTTTTGATGTGATGCCTGTGTAGTATCTTGCTGATTTTGTCTGTAGTACCTCTTATGTAGGGCAGGACAGCTGTTCCATAGGTCTGTTCATTATGTCTCAGTGTGTTTTTGTGGATCAGGCCTGTGATTTTGCTTTTGTGGAAGCCGTTGGCTGTTAGTACTTTAATCAGGGTGCATAGTTCAGTCTTTATGTGAATCTTGTCTGCCAGGCATTTGGTTCTGGCAATTAGTGTTTTGGCCACTGAGTTTATCTGTGCTGGGTGGTGGTGGGATTGGGTGTTGAGGTAATGGTTGGTGTGTGTTTTCTTCTGGTATATGGTGTGTCCTAGTGTGCCATCTGTTTTTTTGTAGATTAGTACATCTAGGAATGGTAGTTGTTTGTTTGTTTACGTTTCCATGGTGAATTTGATTTTGGGGTGTGTGCTGTTTAGGTGTGTTAGGAAATTGTTTAGGTTTTCTTTTCCATGGGGACAGCATTTGCTGTCTTTTCTTGCAGAGCTAAAGGAAGAAGGTTTTCAATCAATTAACTGAGGGCTATAGGAAAACGATTTTAATTGGAATGCTATTCCCTTCGGATACATCAGTGCAAATTCATTAGGACCCAACCTTCTTTGGTACTATGGCCTATTTTTTTTCTCTTTTATGATTAAGTTTCAAGAGCATTTCACAAACTTTCATTGATGTGTATTGATGTATGCTTTCATACATGTCCCTGTGGAACATCATCCCTCTTAGAGATCAGACTGGCCCCAACCGCTTAGACTTTTCTAAGACCTAAAGACATGGCTTCATTCCTGGGGTTGGGGATCAGAGTACCTATTGGAGGCAGTGCATTAATTTATTTGTATTGCATATATATTGATGTTTGCATTGTTGTTATTTCAGCTGCCAGATGTCTACTTATTTAGTATTTTTAGTTGCTTTTTTCTTGGTTTTTTAAAATTGTTGTTATTTGCCTGGAGTCACTTGTGTGAGAAAATGAATAAACAAATCTCCCTCCCTCCCTCCCTCTCTTTCTCTCTCCAAAACCATGATCAGGCATTGCTATGGCTAGGTGAATTGGCCTGAGGGACTTGAGATGGTGCCAAGTGGCTTTTGTATGGGCCAAAATCAGACTTATTGTTATGTAGATATTGCAAAGCTTCCTGCCTTCTGCATTTGTGCATGGCCTCTTTAACTCAAAAGAGGATAATGAGTCACAGTTTGTGCTTTGCAGTTTCTATATTTCCTTGTGAAAAAAAAGTTTTAGAAAGAAGGGGAAGAAACAAGAGCTTGGTGCAGTGAGACGGAGAACAGACAATGAAGGGTTAAGTGTTAAAAAGGCGATGCAGAGGGAGCTGCTTTGTCTTGTTTGAAACCTGATCTGGAAGGCAAAGCTGCTCTTCCTCCTCCCTCTGCATTGCCCTTTTAACACTTAATCCTTCATTGTCTGTTCTGTGTCTCATTTTGCTATGCTGCTATTTCTCCCCCTTCCTATTATTATTATTTTTTTGAAGAAATATAGAAACTGCAAAGAGTTTTGTGATCCAACACGTCTGGCTTTTCCAATCAACTTAGAGAATAGGTACAAGTGTGTTGATAATCAGATCAAACAGTGGTGGGACTCAAATATTTTTACTACCAGTTCTGTGGGTGTGGCTTTGTGGGCATGACATGGCTTGGTGGGTGTGGGTGTGGCTTGATGGGCGTGGCAGGGGAAGGATACTGCAAAATCCCCATTACCTCCCCACCTCACGAATCTCCTTTCCAGCTCTGTTCTCCATTTTCCTGTGCAGGGCAACAAAAGAAGACCCAGCCGATCAGCTGGGAGCAGAGAATAGATGGGGGATAGGGCCAGTCAGAGGTGGTATTTGCCGGTTCTCCAAACTACTCAAAATTTCCAGTACTGGTTCTCCAGAACTGATCAGAACCTGCTGAATATCACCTCTGGATCAACAATTAATTAACAGAATGACTATAGATAAAAGCCTAGGAGTGAAAGCCTTGTGAGTTATTACAAAAGGAAACACTTGTTGTCTTAACTTATTTTTTTCCTCAGTTTTTCTCTTTTATAATACAGAAATGATGCTAAAGTATTAATGCTGATTAAACAGTAACAGCTTATAAGAACTCTTTACTTTTGAGCAAGAACTAATTGCTATAAAAGAGATATATAATTTTTCCCTTGTTCTTTTGGTTGTATTCAGACCTGATTATATTTGAACAGACCTCTTTGAATTACCTGAACTATGATTTCGTTTAATCCAAGTAATTTCAGTAAGGTTTTCTTTAATCATGCTTAAGTCTGGATCCAAACCATAATATTTGAGACATGCTTTAACATAATTTCATTCTACTTCAGCAGTCAACTAAGCCTGGAAAATTTAAAGTTTAATGTCATATATTCAGTTTGTATCACTAGATACTACCAGCCAGCTGATTTTGCTGGTAGATTATCTTCCTGAATACTCAGGAATTTAGCTCCAAATATTGAAGTAAAAATGACTTTGAAGGATTTCCATTATCTTGAAATATATGGCTTATAATAGCATTTCATAACCAAACTGTTCCTCTTTTAATTTTATTGCTCAGAATCTTTGCAAAGTCCTTCATTTTACTGATTCATATTTCAATGCTGCAAAAGGACTAGAGCAATGGTACTAGTTTATTGTAACTAAGTGGTTGAATCATCATTCTCCTTTATTGATATTCAATGATTCTGAGCTTCTGTCCAGCAAAATAGGAAAAAGTAGCACAAATTGGTTTGAAGCATACATCCATCTTTTTTCTTTAAAAAATGGAGGCTGGGTGTTTCTTTTTGCAGACAACTGATACCTTCCAGAATTATATATCTTTTTGCCTGAAAAGAGAAATATGCTTCCAATACCTTCCTGTGTAAGACTTTGCACACTGGGTATTTAATTTTCTAGAATGGAAAGCATATGATGAAAATGAGAGATGAGAAATACAATAGAATTCTGTGTTTTGATTGGCTGAGGGCACAGGAATGATTTATCAATTCCATAAATGCATATGGTTCAATTTTTCCTGAAACTAAGTTAATCTCTGCTGCTTGACCATCATTCCTTGCCAAATGAATGGCCTTATCAAAGCTTCAAATCCTTTTAGAGCCAAATGTTCTAGATTATAACTAATAGCTGAAGGAAATTTGAAACAGAAAAATCTACTTGATATAGCAAGGGTCTTCAAACTTGGCAAGTTTAAGACTTGTGGACTTCAACTCCCAGAATTCCTGAGCTAACATGACTGGAGAAGGAATTCTGGGAGTTGAAGTCCACAAGTCTTCAAGCTATCAAGTTTGAAGACCCCTGCATAGTATATGAAGATTCTTTGAGGAGGATAGTATAAACATTCAATTATACTCTCTTTCTGCATTTTACATTAAATAACCTATTGCTGCTGAATCCACTTCTGTCCTTTTTCTTCACATCTTTTAAAGAAAGGAAGCATATGTTCCCCCTATGTGGGAATAAAACTTTGGATTGGGTTTGGGTAATGATTAATCTAATATTTTGTACATACATGCTTGTTTGAGTGTCTGATTATTTCATTCCAAAATGGCCTGACCAGTGGAGTTATAGGGAATGCCAAATTTATGTATAATTGACCATCGATGACAAAATTCCGCAAAGGCGGTGCTGATGTAAGCAGGGCCATTATCAGTTTTTATCTCCATTGGTGGCCCCACATATGTGAAGGTACGGAGACAGTGGTTGATTACATGTTTTGTAGCCTCTCCTCGTTGAGGTGTTGCCATAATAAATCCTGAATTGGTATCAACGGTGACATGCAGATGGTGCCATGGTTTGAAAGGAGGGTGTTGTGTGACATCCATCTGCCATAGCTGACAAGCAGATGTCCCCCGAGGATTTACTCCTTGAGGAAGAGCACTGGATTGGGCACTGCAACTAGGACATTGCTGGATAATAGCTTCTGCTTCTGCAGCAGTGAGCCCGAATTGTTTACAAAGAGCTTTGGCATTTTGATGAAAATAGCTATGTGAGTCCCACGGAGTAATAGGGGAAAGCGAGAGGCAGGACATGGCCGAGGCGGTCGCGTCAGCCACGTCATTCCCTTCCTGCAGCTCCCCGGGAAGTGGCTGGTGGCTGCGAATATGTGCGATATGCAAAGAATGTGTGCGAGAATGAAGACAGCTTTGCAGGGCTAAAAACAAACTCATAAGATTAGCATCAACAGATGGGGAAAGATAAGCAAATTCAATGTTAAGTATTAATTGATAAACGGAAAGAGAATCTACAATTAGATTTAGCGGTTCTTGCGCAAATTCCTGTAAGGCCAAAATAGCAGCAGCTAATTCAGCCCTTTGTGCTGATTGCTGAGGAGGGGTAATCTTTGTTTTCCATACCCCTTCCTGTCTCCATGCACAAGCGCCGTAGGTCTTACCACCGTCCGCATAAACGGTCATGCCCTCAACTGGCTGCTTAGCAATAACTGAATTAAAATTTACAGATACGTTTCGAAGCAACTGGAAATGGGGGTCACTGGGGGTATGACAAGAAATCTTCCCTGGCCAATTTTCAAGAGCAATTTGCAATTCAATGGATTGACTATACCAAGTTTCCCACAAAGTGAGGGAGATAGGTAAAAATAACTGAACTAGATCTATGCCATATAAATGCATACTGCGATTCCAGCCTTTGATGATTAACTCACTATAAAGCATAGCCATAGTAGAAACTGTTTTTCTAGGAGTATTCTGCAAATGCAACCATTCAATGATATAAACCTGCGCCTCATGTAATTGAAATAAAGCTGCCGTAGGCAAGGCTGGAGTTTGTAAAATTGCCAGAGCAAATGGAGTGTCGGGAATGCATCAATCAACCCAACGCTGCGTTAAAGTCGCATTTACATGTGCCAGTACCCCCCTTTGTTCTGCTGATAAGGTTATAGCAGAATCCGGCCTCGCGGAGCCCTTTAGGGCCAAGAACAAGGGCTGGAGTACCACTGTATTTAACCCCAGGTAGGGTCTAACCCAGTTAATTGTTCCTAGTATTTGTTGTAATTTTACTAGAGAAATCTTTTCCTCAATTTTGATTTCCGGAATGACCGGATGAGCATAGGTTGCAAGGACCTTATGTCCTAGGTAGGCATATGGCGTTTGACTTTGAATTTTTTCTGGGGCAATATGAAGTCCAAATTGCAATAATACCTCTTTAAGGCAAGGTAACGCTGCCTTAACCGTTCCCGGTGGGCCAGGAGCTGCAATTAAAATATCATCCATGTAATGGTAAACCTTCCACCCAGGATGGGAGGTTCTAAATGGAACCAGAGCCATTCGAACATATGACTGGCATATCGTTGGGCTGTTTAGCATTCCTTGTGGCAAAACCTTCCATTGATAACAAAAGGTAGGTGCATTGTTATTCAACTCAGGTACGGTAAAGGCAAATAATTGCTTGTCACCAGCATGCAAAGGGATAGAAAAGAAGCAATCCCGCAAATCTACTACAACTAGATCCCAATTGCGCGGGATCAGGTTCGGGTTAGGCAAACCACATTGTAACGCTCCCATTGGTTGAAGGATGGCGTTGACAGCTCTCAAATCATGTAAAAATCTCCATTTTCCATTTTTCTTTTTGATAACAAACACCGGAGTGTTATACGGACTAGAAGTTGGCTCAATGTGGCCTAATTGTAGCTGCTCAGCTACCAATTGATGTAAAGCTATAAGCTTTTCCTGTGTGAGTGGCCATTGGTCAATCCAAACTGGCTGAGAGGTTAACAGTTGTAACTTTTCCATTATCCAATAACAATTTTTGTGCGGAACTGTGACAGCAAATCTCTACCCCACAAGTTTATGTGCAGGGGCAACACAAGAGGTTGAATTCTTGCGGTCTCGCCAGTTGCTCTATGCAATGCCGTCAACCAATGTACACTACTTCTTGCAAACTGCATACCACCCACTCCACGAACAGCCGGAGAGTCCTCAAGCACCCATTCATTTGGCCATTCCTTTTGATGTATCACAGAGACATCTGCTCCGGAATCTATAAGGCCATTAAATGATTTTCCTTGAATTTCAATTGTCATTTTAGGTTGGTCTGTAGTCAACTTTTTTGTCAGTGCTAGCAATTCTGCAGCAACTGGAGAACTGGCCATTTCAGTGGACCCAAAACCGCCAGTTCGTGGAATCCCAATTAAAGGATTCATAGGAATGTATGGAAGCAATAATAACTGGGCAATAGAGTCACCGGCTATTAATGATGCAGGAGTATCAGTGTACAATTGTACCTTAATAACCCCTTTATAATCTTGATCAATAACCCCTGCAATAACAAAGAACCCTTTTTTTGATGCAGAAGACCGAGGAAGTACCAATCCCACTGTTTTTTCTGGCAGTGGCCCATGCAAATGAGTGTCCTCAATGTACACTTGATTAGGAAAAGTCACATCAATCGAGTGCAACATTTTAAAACACAAACCTGCACTCCTGGTAGTTGCAGGCGATACCTTTGTGACAGCCTTGGGAGCGGGGCTAGCTGCACGCCCCAAATTTAGTTTCCCGAATTTTGGTTCTGATCAGAGCGACATTGATTTGCCCAATGAAACCCTTTTTTGCATTTTGGACAGACTGACTTCGGGCGGACGTCCTTAATTTTGTTTTTGTTAAACGCCATTCCCCCCAGGGCTCGGCACTGGGCTTTAAAATGGCCAGGCTTCCCACAATTAAAACAGTTCCCGTGAGGTTTCATCCCTTTTGTAATGCCATAGCCAAAGTCTCCATGTTGTAAGCCTGAGAACCCACCACTGCACATGCCTTTAACAGATCAGCCAGAGTAACCTCACCTCTAGCCACCAAAGGCTGTAAGATACGCTTGCAGTCAGCGTTTGCATTTTCGACTGCCAATTTCAGCAAAAGTTTCTTTGCCGCTTCCTCATTAGAAATTTGCCTGGTAATAGCCAATTGTAGCCTTTCCACAAAATCGTTATAGGATTCAGATGCTGTTTGCTTAATTTGAGAAAAAGACCGTGCCGGGGTTCCCACGTCCTGGATGCGGGACAACGCCCCAAGGACAGCTGCCATAACCACGGGAAATACGTGATCAGGCAAATTAGTAGCTTGATCAGCAGTGGATTCAAACAAACCTGCCCCATAGATTTGGTCTGGCGTATACAACCCTCCTGAATTCCGTCCCCTAGTGATAGCTTCCCTCTGGTACTCTGAATCAAAAACCACATACTGAGTAGAACTCAATATCATTCTCATTAAATCTTTCCAGTCATTAGGGATCATGCGTGAGGTAGCCAAACTTGTCAGGAGCCCCTTTGTAAAAGGACTTTGAATACCATAATCTTTAACGGCTTTCTTGATTTCCCTAAGTACTGCCAACGGAATCGGAACCCATTCTGCCTGCATGTTGCCTTGAGCATCTACTCGCCTATCAACTGGAAACAAATTCTTCTGTGGAATCTCATCAGGTTCTAATTTCCCCTCATTGAAAGCCTGATGCATCATAGCTTGAACTTTTCCCATTTGTGACTGGTTTTTCTCCTCCACAGGCGTAGGCGCTGTTGGGGGTGAGAAAACATACTCCAGTTTTGGAGTCGGAGGGTGCAACACAACTCCTTTATAAGGAGGAGGTTCTATTAAAGGTTTTAAAAGAGGTTGTTGCTGGGTCTCTAAAGCAGTCATAACAACCTTCCAATATGTCAAAATTTCAGCTGTTGCCCGTGGTTCCTCATGAAGGATAGTTCCAATTCTCCTCCACGTGTCTAACTTTAAAGAGCCCTTCTCTGAGTACCAGGGGCATTGCCGCCAGATCTCTTGCAGCAGATTTTTCACATTACCTTTTGAAAGAACTATATGCTCCCCTCCAGAGGATTTAAAGAGAAAGAAATTTGTCCTGACTAACTTCAGCAGCTCACTAACATGACGTTCCTGTGGCTGAGAAAGTTTTCCCCCCATGTTCCCTGAAAAATCCTATTGTCCAGCAATAGTTAAGTACGTACTTTACCTATTCCAGGCGAGGAAACACGGAGGTCCGGACACGTACCACCTGCCGTGGATCACGTCGGGGTCACCACTTGTGGTGGTCCCTCATGGAAAAATGAGACACAAGCTAGTGTTCTCGGGATGAGAGCCCAGAGCAAATTCCAGTGCTCCCTTTTATTGAGATTTTAGTACATGGTAAACATAGCAAGCATAATCACATTGTGGATTACAATAATTAGATATAGTACAGACTTGTTTACAGTTGTCTGAGCTGCTTGATTGTTTCTAGTGTTTGTTTTTAATTTCCTTGCACTATCTCAGTGACCTTTAAACAAGCATGTATGTACAAAATATTAGAGTAATCATTACCCAAACCCAATCCAAAGTTTTATTCCCACACCCCTAGGCTACAGACTTAGTGTATGAGCAATGTAGTAGCTTCAAATAAGACCACTCTTTTATCTGCTTGCTACTCTATGGCTAGATTTAAATTAATATGATTAGCCTTGCTTTTATGTGTCCTCATGACTAAATGCCAGTGGTCAAAAGATGGGTTTCATTAAAATGCATATTTTAAAAGTGCTGAAGAGAGTTAAACACTCAGGAGAGTTCTAGAAGGTTTATAGAGCTCAGTACCAGTTATCTCTTGTGAAAATACTGGCTGCAATACTGTAGTTCAATCCATCTTGGATGGTTTTCATTGGAAGTTATAATAATTCTGCCCCCCTATAACAAAATCAAGCATGCATAATTTTGAGGGATTTATAGTACGTACCTTCCTACCACTGGTGGGATGCAACTGGTTTAACAATCGGTTCGGTGCACGTGCCCATGCTTAATGCATGCTTTGTGCGCCTTGCGCCAACATTCAAAAACTCCATTTTAAGCTTAAAAACGTACCTTCTATGTCAGTGCTTGTGAGTAGAACAGCTGAAAGGTGGCAATCTGCTGTGCTGCGCGAATCATCTGAGTTAAAAAACAGGAAAATATAGGACAGGAAAGGGCGGGGCGGATGGGCAGGACCAACTGCTCACTGGAACTACTGGGTGTGAACCGGTAGAATACCACCACTGCTTCCTACCAAAAAGGGCCACTGTCATTTCTGCATGTCTGAAAACTAGCTTCCAAATTATAGGTAAGTCTTCTAAGGCAGAATGGGCAGCCAAGATTGTGTTGTGTGTAGCACAATGAGATGACAACACACCCACACCCACACACACACACACATACACACACAGAGGAATGTACATATAAGTAGATATTTATATATTGTCAAATAAAATAACGTATTTGCGGAACATTTGACATTACACATAGGCAGACAATCAGACGGACAAGTAAGTTTAGAAACAATTACTATAATTAAAATAGACATACACACCATAGCAAAGAAAACTCTTGTGTGGGGAAATGACCTGTTTTCTATGATATTTATCTATTTTATGATTTTCTATTATAGAGGTAAAACTGAATTCTGCTTCCCTACTTATATAAGCTTTTCCTTTTCATCCTATGACACGAGTGGAATAAAAATTACCAAGATTTAACTATATCCATTTTTGTTTAACAAAACTATTGTGCAAAACAATACAACAAACATTCAAATCAACAGGACAGTGAAAGAAGTCAAGGGTCACCTTGTAATAACACTGAAAACATACAAGAATAATAGAGATATAAAAATGGATTTCCCATTGCTGGATAATAAAAGCATTTAACTATATTATCAGTGCAACTTACTTTATAAGGTAATGAGAACTCATAATTATTATTTGGCCCCAAGCATTCTAGCAGTCACTAAATAAATTATTTCCTTTCTAATTTCCCTTGACTGATGCACCCAAATATATGCCTTTCTGCCTCATATTTTTTTTTCACAAGGAGTAAAATAATTTCTTTAATCATTTGGGAAGGGGATCAATGGTTGCTTTACATTTCATGAGATGGTTGCAAAGAACATTCTTCTTGTCTTACTTTTGCTAAGCCTTTGAACCCACAGGATACTCAAAACATCCTGACAGTCTTCTTTTGCAGATACATTTCCTTCAGCCACTAAGATGAAATACCTTCCCCTCTACTTTGTGTGTATTTGTTTCACTTTACTTCAATTCCACATCTTCACAAATGAGACATATAGGTAGTCCTCAACTTATAAACAGGTGATTAGTCACCATTCAAAGTTATGAATGATGGACCTACTACTCAATCTTCCATGTAGACACATCTCCAGGAAATCTAAAGACAGAAGTAAACTTTAAGACTTGTGGACTTCAACACCCAGAACTCTCCAGCTATGCTGGCTGGAGAATTCTGGGAGTTGAAGTCTACAAGTCTTAAAGTTGCCAAGTTTGAAGACCTCTGATCTATAACCTCAAACCTTGCAGGATTCAGCTTTCAGAAAAGTGATTGTGAATTGACTGCTAAAATAGCAATTTGAACCATCATCATCATGTAGTAACAGAAACTTACTGAATCTGTTCCCCATTCAGATTAATGGCTTGTTTTGTCCTGGCAGATAGGTAATCAAAGCAGGGAATTGCTTTATGTAATGGTAGAAAATAACATAACACATACTTCTATTTGACATAGAAGATTATAAGAAAATATTGAGAAACAAGGTCATGAACACATTGAATCAAACATGGACAAAATGAAGATAATTCTTTATGACATAATGTCCATTCAACAGCTGTTTTCCACAACTAAGAGTTTCTAATTTAATAACAAGGACTTTAAGTGCAATCTTAAAATTAAAGTTGTCTCATCGTTAGCTGCTTGACTCAGCATATAGCTGACCTTGTCGCTGCTTGGCAGCTAATCAGGATCAAATCTGGTTAGTGCTTGGATGAGAGACGCTCCAGGCAATTCTAGAGCTGGACCTTAGAAGTTGGAGGAAAAAAAATCCTGGAAGAAGACAGTGACAAACCCTTTCTATACTGTTTCTAAGGAAGTATCATTGAAAGCCATGCTGCAGTCAGGAATTGAGGTCAGCACAGGGACTTTATTTTTATGGGTGTCAGCATGGCATGGCTTGGTGGCATGGTTTGGTGGGCATGGCAGGGGAAGGATACTGCAAAATCCCATTCCCTCCCACCCCACTAACCTGCTTTCCAGCTCCGTTCTCCTGTGCAGGGCAACAAAAGAAGACCCAGCCGATCAGCTGGGACTCAGGAGGCAGATAATAGATCTGGGTGAGGCCAGTCAGAGGTGGTATTTGTCAGTTCTCCGAACTACTCAAAATTTCCACTACCGGTTCTCCAGAACTGGTCAGAACCTAATGAATATCACCTCTGTAATCAACCCTCCAGTTGCTATTATTAGAGCTGCAATCTTGCATAAGGTAACATTAGGAATAAGTACCACTGAAGTTTACTTCCTACTGAGTGGTAAAGTAAAAATGGACAACAAATAAGACTGCAAAATATCATTCGGTTTTTCTGAAAGGATACAAATTATCTTTTCATAAAGTGATCAGTTGCCATTGGTAGTCTTATGGTATTTTCTTCTGTTTTTAACTTTGGCATTTTCCTTCCATACTGTATAAAATCACATGTGTGATCACTGTTGAATGTCCAAATGAACAAAAAGTTTTGGATTTTTGGACTTTGGACTTTGATAAGCTTTGGACATAATGATATATAATTGTTGGATGCTATGGGCTTCTGAACACCAGGTGTGTTGGTAATCAAACCTTATACATAACTTGATTATGGATGAGAGGGCAGACCTGACATGTTGCCAAGAAGAAAAAGTCCCACTCAGTGAGATTCATGTATTGGATCAGTCCTGATCCCAGGCGAAGAGTGCTGGAGAGACAGATGTTCTCTAGGACAGGGATCCCCAACCTTTCGACGCGCGCGGCCCGGTTCCGGCGTCAGCTGGGCGCCATGACCGGTTCGGCGTCAGCTGGGCGCCGCCATCTTTTTGACGAAAAATCACTTCCGGTGACGTCACGGAAGTGATTTTTCGCCCAAAAATAAGCGCCAGCGCTCGGGTGAGCTTTTTCGGGTAGAAATGGCTTTCTACCCGGAAAAGCTCACCAGCGCTGGCGCCGCCATCTTTTGACGAAAAATTGCTTTTTTACCAAAAAGATGGCGGCGCCAGCAACCAGCGGCCCGGTAAGGCTTGTTCCGCGCCCGGTACCGTCCGCGGACCGGCGGTTGGGGACCCCTGCTCTAGGAGACTCTAAGGAGACAGATGTTCTCTAGGAGATCCTAGGAGACCCATTATGAGAAGCATTGTTCTGCAGGTAATCAGATGTGATGGAACAAGCGATGTTTGTGTGATGGAACCAAAGGAATAAACAGAGTGTAATGTTATTGTGCCATGAAGATAAATTATTAAATAAGGAAATGGGATTTGGTATCAAAAGTAAAGTTTGGGTTATCTCAAATGATATATTGATACCTTTATGTGACTTTCCTCTATAAACACCCTTCTGTAGTAATTGGTTTAGTGGTTCAGTTTTATCTAACTAGGACTCAAACCTGCTTGTTCTTGCCAAAGAAGCATGCCTCTAAAATCCTTCATTCAGGAATTGATGTATCTCTTCACTGCCTCATTTCACAGAGAAAAATAATAGTGTCAGGCAATATCCTTAGATCAATTGAAACATATGGGATTTTGCTTTCCCATTAATTGCAATAACTGTTGTAAGAATGACTATGTCCAGATCCAATTCAATAACTGCAAAAGTAATAAAACAGTAGCTATTTTTATTCATTAACATAATGAAACACTTAGCCAGAAAAATCCATATATTGATTTGCTGCAATAGAAGACTGAGTTGGATACTGAGCTTTCTACTCTCTGGCAAATGTAACAAACTGTAAAACTGCTAATGATGTAAAGATATATTTTGCACACTTAAAAGCTATTTAAAATGGATTTCATGCCTTGGAATATATAAACCAACATGCCTGGTGAGATATTAGATGTGTGTTTATCTAGTATCCCATCATCAAGAAACTTATGTTTCGTTTTCTGCACAAAGAAAAAAATAGAATTAGTTGATCACAGATGTCTGGAGTCATAGTAATTAGGAACCCAATTAACCTTGATAATGAATACATTCTCTTCTGTGCAGTGACAGATTACTCTATTCATACATTCTGCAGCCATTCAACCTTATCAAATGCCCTTGTGGCTGATATTGGAATGGGATAGAGTAGAATACCCTAAGAATAGAGAAAGAAATAGAGCAGAGCAGAATTATCATATCTAATCTTTGTACACTTAAGAGTACTGTGCAAATATCCAATAGTTCACTCCCATTACTGATTACTTACTATGGTATATATACATATACCATAAGGAACATAATATTATGTTCCTTAGATGTTAAATCTAAAAAATCCAGTCAAACTTTAACTTAATTAACATAGGGCAAAGGACATTTTTTATTGCCCACTGAAGGCCACCAAGGAAAATAACACATAAAATGTGTAGCAGCAAACTTCAAAGTATAGATATTGGACAAGTAGTCAAGTGTATTTGTGTGTATTTTCTTTTAAACAGCATTCTTTTGAAATCAACTTAAATCAGGTTTGATTAAATTAGCAAAGGAAGAATTAAAAAAAGAGGACAGATTGTTTATAGATCTAATTATTAATTAGTTCTCTTACAAATTATGGTGCTTTCCCAAAAAATTCCAAGGGCTGCTTTCAAAACATTTTGAAATAACAATTTTAAAGGTTTGAATTAAAAACAGCAGCTTAAAAACTGTTATTAAGACAGATGGCAAGTCATTCATGTGTGCACATTTTTCTTCTCAAGTGTATTTATTTAAGTAATATTTATCTCACTTTTCAGTATTAAAAAATCATGTCAAAGTAGTTAAAAGTCAGAAAATTATAAACAATAAAACTAGAAAACAATATAAAATATATCGAGTATTGAAACCAACAACCACCAATTAAGCCAACCCTCTTCAACGATGATCTAAAATTAAAAATAAGTGAGAGGAGACAAAAAAATAAATCTTTAACTATAATCCTGGGGTTTTATGTATGTATTTATATGCTTTGTACAGATGCCCATCTCATACAAATGACCCAGGGTATCTTACAGGATTAAAACACACAAACCTACACAACTGCTCAGCACCCAAAAAAGTGGTAGTGATTAGTGGCAGAATTCATCATCTACCTGACCCAAATGCCTGGAAACAGCCAGGTTTTCAATGCCTCGTGAAAAGTTAATAGGGTTGGGACCATCCAAATCTCCAGGAGGATGCTGTTCGATAAGGCAGGTGGTGCCACTTAGAAGGCACAATTCCGGGGTCCAACCAGATGTCATTATTTGATAGAAGGGACCTAAAGCATGCCCTTTCTGCTAGATTTGGCAGAGTGAGTAGAAACAGTTGAAGAAAGATGATCCCACAGATAGCCCGGAGGACATCATAGTGGATGATCAGTATCTTGAATTGCACCTAGAAACTTACTGGGAATCACTGAAGCTCCTTGAGCCAGCAGTATGACATGATATAATGAGAAATGCCACAGCACCAACCCCACTCCTCATTCCTAAATTCTGGACCAGCTGCAGCTTCTCAGTGCTTTTCAAGGGAAACCCCATGTAGAGCGCTTAACGGCAATCCAAACAGGACTAAGGCATGAGTAAAACCATAAGGAAGCCTCCTAGCCCAGGAAAGGGATCAATCGGTGCACTAGATGAATCTGTACAATAGTACCCTTGGTCAGGGATGTAACTTCTCTTCAAGTAAGGGATGACAGTCCAGGAGGATCCCTAAACTGTGCACTAACTCTTACTGGAGAAGCATACCCAGAGCTTTCAAGCATGGGGAAAGCAACTTAACAGCATTGCTTGGTCAGCCCAGGGAGGAGATGTATAACTAGGATGTATAATCAGTGATGTATTTATGATAGTGAACCCCATCCTGACATATGAACCTGCCCAGTAGGTTAATGTCGATGTTGAGTGGGAAAAGGTAGAGCTCAGAGGACCCCCATAGAGCAAGGGCTTCAGACTTGACCTCTCTCCCTTACCAGTGCTAACTGGAACTGGCTCTGGAGAACGGAGGAGAATCAGCAAACCATGAGGTCTCCTGCTCCCAACCTCCTGAGCCAGTTCAGAATAATAAGTTTTTTGCAGTAATCTTTCAAATTTCTGAACCGCTAACTGCCCTGGAAAAACAGTTCAAGTGAGGTACATATCAGATTACTGGAAGACGTGCCTGCCATTGTTATTGTTGTAGATGAACTTCCAGCCTATCTTTTTTTTTACCTTTGAGGGAAAGATCACTTTTACTCTCTGTTGAGATGAGAGATTCAAAGGATAATCTAGTTACAATAAAAACTGATTATTTTTTGGAGAATAGCTGAGCCAGTTTGGGGGTAGGGGTGGGGAAGGAATGTCAAAAACTCACTAACAACTCTACTTCTGGCAGGTGAGTTCAGCGTTCTGTTTCCAAGTGAGAATATAATGTGGGGGAAATTCCAAAGCAATAACCTCTTTCCTCAGCAATGACATTGAAAGAAAGACTAACTTCTACTGGGGAAACTCCATGTAGTCATAATGATCAACAGCCATGCTTTAATTATTTTTTCTTTTAAGTCAGACTTGACTCCTGGAGGTTATCTGGATAAGACCTTGCAAGTGGAAGTGCTTTACCATTGCCTTGTTCCTTGGGTCAAGTGGGAGAGACTGGCCCAAGGTTACTCAGTTGGCTTTATGCCTAAAGTAGGAGTAGAAATCAAGCTTCCCTGATCCTAATCCAGCACCTTCCATACCAACAGCCACAAATTTTCTAATGTCCTTTAAATCCATTGGCACTGAGACCCTTACCCAATCTATCTTAAACACAAAATGCCCTTCCTGTTTGATTCCAAAGAATGATTGCATCTACGCCTGACTTGAAAGTCATTTTTCTTAATAATTGATTTTTAAAAAGAGATAATGGGGTCAAGGTGTTCAAAGCTAATGAGATGAATCAACTATAGCAATAAAACACAACATAAATGTTTTGCTCTTCCACCTGTTATGGCAGAAAGGGGATGCCATGCGTGTAACTTTAAGCAGTGCCACTTATGAAAGAGCAGTGGCCTTTTCAAGGATCAGCGAGCATCGTGTTCTGAAAATGCAATGGGACCCAGTAGTTGAACCTCATCAGACTATTATGGCAAATAAACGGCATATTACTTGCAGTCAGTCGATCGGAATGCAGATGGGAGGCAAATGAGCAGGCAGAAAGCACGCTCATTTTTGAATGTATGCATATTTTATGAACTGAAGCAGGGGCACCTACAAGATAAGCAGTCATTTTCAATTTTTGCCTAGCAAACTTAATGAAACCTGAACATGACGGTAGCAGGTATTGCTCCTCCTGTAATTCACACTGTACAAGACAAGCAGAGTTGCTCGTTTCATCAGTGTCTCACCTATTCAGAACCATCCTATCTATAAGGCAAAGTGAACTGGCCACTGGGTTCAGTGTGCTGGATGCAGAGAACCAGATTTCAATTCACTTTTAGCCTCTCGGTGACTTTGATCCACTCATTCCTCCTCTGCTCAGCTTATCTCAAAGGATTCTTGTTGTGAGGATCAAATGAAGCAAAGAATCTTTTCAAACCGCCTTGAGCTCTGGAAGAAAAGCAAGTGGTGAATCTAACAGATAATAATGAAAAAGCAGAAAGATGTTTAATTTATTTGTGTTGGTCTTCTGTTTTTATCTGTACCGAGGGTAACCAGCTTTTCAGATTTGTTTGTCTGATGTGTGAAAATAACTTTGTTTATTTTATTTATTTTTGATTTGATTTGTCAATCGCTTACAAGATAATAGGTATAAGTATAAATATGAGTAAGAATACAGGAAATAGGTATGAATAAATGGGGACAATAGGACAGGGACGGGAGGCATGATGGTGCACTTATGCATGCCCCTTACAGACCTCTTAGGCATGGGGTGAGGTCAATAGTGGATAGTTTGAGGTAACTTGTCTGGTTTTGGGTGCTATGCTTGCCAGCAATCAGGAGCGACTGTCCTTTATAGCAGCAAAAGTCAGTCAGTCAATTCGAAGGCATATGGGAGGCAAATGGGCAGACAGAAAGCATCCTCCTAGTAACCCCTAGTCTTTCTCATCTGATATGCTGCTGCTTCCAATTTCGGGCCCTGTCCTGAAATGATTTTTAAATTAAAAAGAGAGAGACAAAACAATCCAGTTCTTATTGGTAAACTATAGCTGTGATCTGCTGTTGATGCTGCCATCTTGGTGATGGCTCATTCCATGTTGTGTATATACTATATATGCAGGGATGGGCTTCAAAAATTTTAGCAAAGGATTTTCTGCTCGGTTGCTGGGTGGGCCCGGCCATGGTGGGCATTGCCTAGTTGGCCTCCTGCACCAAGGCAGGGGGTGAAGGACATTTTTGCCCTCCCCAAGCTCCAGATGCTTTCCTCGAGCCTCTGGGAGGGCAAAAATAACCTTCCCGGGCTCCAGAGACTCCCTGGAAGCCAGAAACAGGCCCATTTCCCTGCATTTCCCTGCATCCAAAATGGGCTGCGTGGGGGCTCCTGGAAGGGGTGGGATGGTCGAGGACAGACAGGAGTGGGATTTGGGAATTCTCGGAAGTGCACAGAATCTTAGCTAGGGGCTCTCCCGAATCCCTGTGAACCCCCAGCAGCCCCACCCCTGTAGGTATGTCTGTATTTACCCAGAGTGATCCTTTTCTACCATTCTTCTTGCCTCCCTTCTCTTTCCTGTGCTAGGCAAAATGATATTGTGCCATTTTGATGCAAGCACCGTAATGGGACAGTCTGCCCCAGCCAACTTGCCCCAGCCAACTCGCTACACATTCTTATTTGCAATACGACACCCCACACCCTTATCTAAGGCATGCAATTTTGCATTACAATGTCTCAACACATGTTTTGTCATTTCCTTCCACCCTAGGGAATGACTACAGATGGTTAGCATAATTTGCCTTCACAACTTCTAGGTGTCCATTCATCTCTGCTCTGTTTCTTTCTTTTTGTCTTCAAAAGCTTCAATAAGCATTTCTTTGGCATGCAAAAGGTGTCCCCCGAGGAGGAAAACTCGTGATCTTTTTTAAGAATTTAAATATGAAATGTTCTCCATTTAGAAACTTCCTTATTCCAATTGATCAAACAGCATGGGGTAAAATATATCCTCAAAGTGAAATTTTATTTACTCAAGAGTGTTGTCAGCATTTCCCTATAGCGGAGTGTGCATTGAACATTTAGGCTTGTGAAATGTTACTTGTTGAGGACAATACAATCAGATTATCTTCTGACTTTTTCACGCAGAATGGACAAGCTGCCCAGGATGACACGAATATCTTTTATATGTTATAATTAGAAAATTTGAACATTTGGAACACACTACAACATCAAATAATCAGTCTGAGATAGTGTTAAGGTGCTGGTCTAGAACCAGGAGACAGTGGTCCCAGGGTGCTTTTCAAAAGGCAACTGGATTTTTTTCTTTTGAAATTTCAGTTCTCATCCAGAACTGAAGAAGCTTTTTGGATGAGAAGTGAAATGTTTTCAAATGGAAAAAAACAACAACCCAAGAAAGTCCAGTTACCTTTTGAAAAAGCACCTTTGGGACAACCATGATCTGGATGGTTGAGAATCTCCATACACAGGACAGTGAGTTGTAGTCCCACCTTAGCCATGAAAGCTGGCTGGGTGATTTTGGGCCAGTCACTTTCTCTCATCCCAACTCACTAACAGGATTCTTGTCGGGGAAAGAGAAGGAGGAAAGAGTATTATATAGCAATAGTACTTGGACTTATATACCACTTCACAGTGCTTTACAGCACTTTTTAAGTGGTTTGCAGAGCCAACATATAGCCCCGAAAAATCTGGGTCCTCATTTTACCAACCTCAGAAGGTTGGAAGGCTGAGTTAACCTTGAGCTGGTCAGGATCGAACTTCTGGCAGTTGACAAAGTTAGCCTGCAATACTGCATTCTAACCACTGTGCAACCACGGCTCTTATATGTTTGCCATCTTGAGTTACTTATAAAATAATATAGGCATAATAAAATCTAATAAATAAATAAAAGCAGGATGTGCTCTATTTTCATCTTATTTAAAAGAGGGGAAAAAAGAGGGAATAATACCATTCCCCAGCTAGTCTTTTTTTTCCCTACTGATGTCAGCATTATCTTCACTCAGTGTTAGACCTAAGGTGCTTCAAGGAGGATGTGGGAGAAGTCTTTAGGACTCACATCAGCACCATACTTTTCAGCTCAATTTGCTAAAGTTGCCCAATGCTTTTTCGAGCTTCAGCTTGAGCCTGAAAGGAAAGGAACATCTGTCGACCTTTCAGAAATTAAGATTGATGTGATGCTTAAATCTATGGCCTCTTTTCCTCGAGGTCTGCGTGGGAGCCTAAAACAAGTCAGGCTGTTGTAATGAACAGCAGAGAGGTGTTGTGTCAGTACTCACACAAGGTTTGGAGTGCTTTCTGGCTTGATTCCAGAAGCATGCTGGTGAAAAAGCTGTTTTTGCTTTGAAGACCATAAATAGAGTATATAAGGAAAGGAGAAGGGCCAGTGTCATAACTTTCAGATTGCAGGAGAATGTTGTAAGCATCATTCTACTTGAATTCTGCCAGAAGTAGGGCCTCTCTCCCAATCCCCTCTCACATACACTATAAATAGCCTTTCAGAAGCTAATCTAGATAATTAGAACTTTGGCCAGAATTTAATTGCCTCCTTTAATCCACCAAACCAGTGCCTGCAATTTTCCTCTTAAGACAAGGACTGTTGATGTTTTTGTAGGGAAAAGGAAAGGGCATCTTGCAATGTTCTGAGGCACTGAAACTGATGCTTTCCAGATGCTTTGGACTATATTTCCCATAATTCACAAACTACACTGGTGGTCCAATCTGGCATAGCTCAAAGGTACCAACTTTAGGTATGGATGCACCTGCATTGAAAGCTGCATTCACAGAAGGATAGACTCAAGAGCACGTAAAGTGTTAATACCACTCTATAATGCCTTGGTAAGGCCACATTTGGAATATTGCATCCCGTTTTGGATGTCATAATGTAAAAAAGATGTTGAGACTCTAGAAAAAATGCAGAGAAGAGCAAGAAAGATGATCAGAGGACTGAAGGCTAAAACATATAAAGAATGGTTGCTGGAATTGGGTGTCTAGTTTAATGAAAAGACGGACCAGGAGTGACATGATAGCAGTGTTCCAATATCTCAGGGATTGCCACAGAGAAGGAGTCAACCACAGAGAAGAAGTCAACCAGGGCAAAGCAATTGACGCAATCTACATAGACTTCTGTAAAGCCTTTGATTCAGTGGTACACGACAAACTACTCCTAAAAATAAAATCCTATGGTATCTCTGGACAACTGAATAACTGGATAGAAGCATTCCTGTCAAACAGACAACAAATGGTCAAAATCGGGAGCGTTTCTATCAAATCCAGTACCTGTCAATAGTGGTGTCCCCAAGGCAGTGTTCTAGGACCAACTCTCTTCATACTCTACATAAACGACCTCTGTGATCATATTAAGAGCAATTGCGTTCTCTTCGCTGATGATGTAAAGCTGTTCAATACCACAGACAATACTGCTACCCTACAAAAAGATCTTGACTATGTATCTGAATGGTCAAACAAATGGCAACTTCAAATCTCAACAAATAAATGCTCTGTCTTACATATTGGCAAAAAAAATCAGAAAATAAAATACAAGCTGAATAGTCAAGATCTTGTTGATGACCCAAGCTCTGTAAAGGACCTTGGAATACTCACCTCTAATGATCTAAGTGCTAGAGCCCACTGCAACTACATAGCCAAAAAGGCATTAAGAGTTGTTAACCTAATCCTACGTAGTTTTTTCTCTGGTAATATCACACTACTAACCAGAGCATACAAAACATTTGCTAGACCAATACTCGAATACAGTTTATCAGTCTGGAACCCTCATTACGTATCTGATATTAGCACAATTGAGAAAGTCCAGAAATATTTCACAAGAAGAGTTCTCCACTCTTCTACCGTTAGAATACCTTATGCCACCAGACTTGAAATTCTAAAACTAGAAAACCTTGAATTACGCTGCCTTCGGTCTGACTTAAGCATGGTATATAAAATCATACATTGCAATGTCCTACCTGTCAATGAATACTTCAGCTTCAACCATAACAACACAAGAGCACACAATAGATACAAACTCAAAGTAAACACGCACCAAACTTGATTGCAGGAAATACGACTTCAGCAATAGAGTGGTCAATGTCTGGAATACTCTACCCGACTCTGTAGTCTCTTCCCAAACCCCAAAAACTTTAACCTTAGACTGTCTACTATTGACCTCACCCCTTTCCTAAGAGGTCTGTAGGGGGCGTGCATAAGCGCACCATCGTGCCTACCGTCCCTGTCCTATTGTTTCTCTTATTCTTCTTTTATTTTTCTTATATGTACCCTTTTCATGTATTCACAACTATGTATACACTTATACTTATTATCTTGTAAACAATTGGCAAATCAAATAAATAAATAAATAAATAAATAAATAAACCTATTCTCCAAAGCAACTGAAGGCAGAACAAGAAGCAATGGATGGAAACTAATCAAGGTCAAAAAAAAACCTAGAACTAAGGAGAAATTTCCTGATAGAACAATTAATCAGTGGAACAAATTGGCTCCAGAAGTTGTGAATGCTTCAACACTGGAAGTTTTTAAGAAGAGATTGGACAAACATTTGTCTGAAATGGTATATAGGGTTTCCTGTCTGGGCAGGGCATTGGACTCGAAGACCTCCAAGGTTCCTTCCAATTCTGATAAGGGCAACATGCTGTTCAAGAGATTAAACCATAGCAGCTATAGTGCAAAACAAAGAAAGAGAACAGAGCTTATAGTTGACTGTTTAATTTTAACTTCCAACATCATATAATTCATAGTTTTCATCCAAATGCAGATTTTATTTTTTATATTCAAGATCTTGCCATCTTTTCAACACTATCATAATACCAGCAAGTTAGGCCATCTACTATTTCAGTAGTAATCCATTCACCACATCTATTTTTATATCTCTGGCTTCTCTGATAAAAGCTCCAAAATGCGTGGGGTAAAAAAGGTATCTCCTTGAAATTCAGTAGAATCATTGTCAGTCAGAGACAAGCAGTTTGGTGCCAATTTAGCACAAATACCCAGGCCAACTTTAATATATATTATTCTGGTTCTAAAAATTCACAAGAAATTTGTCATGCTGAAACAACAATTGCAAAGTGTCAGCCTCAAGAATTATTCACAAGAATGGCTTTGGGTCTGACTGTATAATCATATATTTCAGAAGTGTCCTAGAAAGTTAAAAAAAAATGGCTGAGTAACTATAGTCCTGTTGGAAGAATTATCCTTCTGGGTTTAGTTCCAAGTGGGGAAAAAGACACTGGAAACATGGAGGCTGTTTGGAAAGATGGTTTAATGGTGGACAGGACCACATGGCTTGGAGCTCCAAAGAAGAAAGGATGATCACATGCTTCAAGGTGAAGGAAGAGATCAAGAAGGGCTGATATGCTGAGAGTGCCTGGGTTTTATAAACTTTGTTGGGATTTGAATTGGAGCTTATATTCTGATTGGTTGTCAGACTCCCATGGGGACATGCAGGGGCAACTCTGTAGGTTGTCCTGAGTTCCAGGCTTGGTTGAGCCTTGCTGGATGATGATGATGTTATGAAAAGGGCTTTGAGCAATTGCTATAGCGTTACCTGGAGATCTTTGTTATGTAAAATATTCTGGCCCAGGTCTTAATGGCCCACCATTAAAAAGGTGGGGGTGAACTTCTACTTCTGAGTGAGTTTCTGCTTCTGAGTTTCTACTCTTTTTAGGGGAAATATTCTGCCTTTTTAATATTTCCTAGGATATTTCATTTTTCTGGGAGGGTGCTAACTTCATACAGTCCCATGTGGAAGTTTGTCTACTTGCATCGTTTAAAGACTACAGCAAAGAATATCTTGGTGGGCTCAGCATAACTGATGGTGATCAATCTTCCTGTACGTGACTTTTATTCCCTCAAGACAGCACTTCTATGGAAGTGCCTATCATATTCTATTAACACTGCAAATGTATATATCACCCATATTCTTGCTCTAAAACATGCTGCATCAATACTCTTAATCTGGGAATCATTCTTACCATTTTTGGGGCAAAGATCAGCTTGAATACTTTCATTATTTCCAACCACCACAGGAACTGGATAGATCTTTTCTTCAAGTCTCACTTCAGGGTTTAAGAGAAATCAGAGAGGCTGCAGACCAGGGGTCCCCAAACTTGGCAACTTTAAGACTTGTGGACTTCAACTCAAAAGTTGAAGTCCAAAAGTTTTAAAGTTGCCAAATTTGGAGACCTCTGCTATAAACAGTTGAATCACAAGCAGTCCTTACATTTATTTGAATGCATGAATATCATATTCTCCTCTACTCTGAAATTCACTTCAAATCTGGAAGGATTCCTGGCACAAATTCTTTCTTCAATTGAGAGACAACTGGTACAAAAAACCCAAAAACATCAGTTGTGCAAATTGATTTATTACATAGGTGCTATGGAATTAGATGAGTTTTGAAATTTCAGAAATATGTCTGCAATAACTGCAACTTGAACTCAGTGCTGTTTTAAAATTCACAACACTGTCCAACTATTTACTAAATCTGCATTGCTATCATTATTAATCTTATCATCACTCCTATCACCCATCCCTTCACACTTGTGCCTGTATGACTGTAACTTTGTTGCTTGTATCCTTACAATTTATATTGACTGTTTCCTAGTATGATTTGATTGCCTATTTGTACCCTATAACTATCATTAAGTGTTGTACCTTATGATTCTTTATGAATGTATCTTTTGTTTTTATGTACACTGAGAGCATATGCACCAAGATAAATTCCTTGTGTGTCTAGTCACACTTAACCAATAAAGAATTCATTCATTCCTTTAAGGTTATCACATTTGGGCTGCAAGCATCTAGGCAACCATTAGATGGCCACAAATGCTGAGAATGCATTTCATTCTGACCATTTATTGATTATCTAGATGTTTGCATCTGTCACCCTTACATTGATTTCAGCATCATTTTGTACTTACTGCCACTTCTCTCCCCATTTGGCCTTGTTTGCCATATGTTTATTCAAAGGCATCCATCATTAGACAGACTGACCATTTTATATCCGCTTTAAAGAGAAAACACTATCCGAATAGAGCAGATGAGGCTGAAAATTGCCACTTCAAGCTACCATCTGAAGAAATATTCAGGGCAGTCTTTTCCTCTGTGGGAGGCAAAGTATATTTCAATTTGAACTACAGTAATTACTTCCTAATTTGTATTTCTATATGCAAACTAACATAGGCACATTTTATGCAAAGCATAAATGGCCAACCTTGTGGCTAATATAGTGCCACGAACTATATTTTAGGGCCAGCAGGAGGCAGGGACCTATCTTTTTTTCTACCTTTTAATTCAGTGAATTGGCTAGGAAGTGTCTTGGAAGAATGATGACTCTGAGTACATAGGGGAGCCACTAGGTGTTATGGAAGAAGTCTAACAAGATCTTTCCTGAATGCAATGATCTTACAGATACATCCACTTTTGCCAAGTTTATTCACATCAATCAAGAAAAGTCATAGAGATGGAGAAGGTACGCAAAACAGCACATAAAATGATCATAAGCTGGATCAATTTTCATATTAAAAATATGCTTCAAGTTTTTGAGTATGTGTGTCCACAAACAAATATCTAAGAAAAATTTCAGGATTTATATATGATAAATTGTGTATAAATTGTGTAGAGATAATAAAAAAGAAAAATAGTCAGTGTAATAGGATCTCTCTCCCTCTCTCCCTCGCCCCCTGTGTGTGTGTGTGTGTGTGTGTGTGTGTGTGAGAGAGAGAGAGAGAGAGAGAGACAGAGACAGAGACAGAGACAGACAGACAGACAGAGACAGACAGACAGAGAGAAAGAGACAGAGATTCAGTGAATGATGGGAAATAAAAGACAAAAGAAAATACTTCTTTGCAAGCCCAGTCCATATTCCAAGACTGAAGGATGACTAAACATCTTTACACCAGCAATCAATATCCAGATAAACATAGATTGACAGCAAGCCCGCTCCTGTGTACTCCGCACTGAACTCAAAAAATGTCTAGACAATGGAGAGAAGGACCTGTACATTGACTACCATGCTGACTGTATCAAAAGTAACTCACACAACCCACAACTCAGCTTGAACCTTCAACCACAACCCTACCTCAACCAATCCACCATCACCCAAGACTAGGCACGCACGCCCTAACTACCTCAATTCCAACTACTGCTGGCCTTAAATGCAAGCTACTCAATGCAAGAAGCCTTGCGAATAAAATACCTGAATTTCTCCTCTTACTAAATATGGCTAAATTCGACATCATATTTGTCTGTGAAACATGGCTCACACATCTCTCCCTGACTCCATTACCACAGTAAGAGACTATCATGTTTACCGATTAGATCGTGAAATTCGTAGAGGAGGTGGTGTTGCTATCTTTTATAAAAAGTCCTTACATCTAAAAACATCCAAGTTACCCAGGAACTTGCTATTCCTGAGACCATTGTCTGTGAACTGTCCTTAAATATCACATTTCGATTCTTACTATGTTACAGAGCACCTGATTATGACATCGAACATGTAAACAAGCTAAATACACTACTAACATGGGCAGCATCCTGCCCATACGCTTTATCTTTCTTGGTGACTTCAATCTACCTCATATTGACTGGACCCTAAATGAATGTACAACTGAACCCATACACGCAACCTTCTACAATGCTGTTACAAATCTGGGACTGGAACAACTAGTAACCAACAACACTAGACTAAACAACTGCCTCGATCTCATCTTCTGCAATAGTTTGAATTTAATTTACGGAATACAAACTAAAGAACCCTTTTCCAGCAGTGACCACAATATGATTGACTTTTGTCTCAACATACACCCACACAAAAATCATCACAATGACATAATCCCCAATTATAACTTCAAAAAGGCAACTATGATCTTATAGACAACGATCTCTCATCCCTTGATTGGCAATCTCTATTCACTGGATGCAATACTGTTGAAGACCATTACAACATATTTTTACTTGAAGTCAAAAGAGTCATCAAACTATATGTACCAACAACAACAACCAAAACAAACAAACAAACAAAAAGATTACCCATAACAATAAGGAAACTTCAATCCAAAAAGAGATCACTCTGGTGGAAAAACAAATCTGGTCACGTTGCCAATTTCAAAAGCCGATACAAAAATTTATGCCACCAGATAAAGATTGAATGCACCAATTATCACATTAAACAAGAGGAAAACCTTCTATGCACCAATTCCACCGCGCTTTTTACAATTTTGTAAACAACAAACTAAAAGACTCAAGGTCCATCCCACCTCTGATAGGACCTAATGGTAAAGACTGCAATGACGACACCATTAAAGCCAACATCTTTAACACATTCTTGGCTCAGTATTTGTAAACAGCAATGGATCATGCCCAGTATTTCCTAGCGAATCACAGAAAACTACAATGATCTAATACATATTGATTTTACAGAAGACAATGTTGAAAAAGCACTACGCAATCTAAAACCATCTCTATCTATTGGACCGGATGGAATATGTGTCTACTTCTTAAAAAGCTATCCACTGCCATAGCCGAACCTTTAAGCATAATCTTTGAAAAATCTTTCAGGACCAGCTCCTTGCCTAACCTATGGTCACAAGCCACGGTGATCCCCATCTTCAAAAGAGAGACCCCAGCCTAGTTGAAAATTACAGACCAATCTCCTTATGCTGCATCACCTGTAAAGTCATGGAATCAATTATTAACCAATCCATTATCCTCCACTTAGAGACAAACAACCTACTCTCCAATAAACAATTTGGTTTCAGGAAAAACTATCCTGTAATCTGCAACTCTTACACTGCAAAAACATATGGACTACACAACTCGATCAGGGCAAAGCAATCGACGCAATCTACATAGACTTCTGTAAAGCCTTTGATTCAGTGGTACATGACAAACTACTCCTAAAACTAAAATCTTATGATATCTCTGGACAACTGCATAACTGGATAGAAGCATTCCTGTCAAACAGACAACAAATGGTCAAAATTGGGAGTGTCCTATCAAATTCTGTACCTGTCAATAGTGGTGTCCCCCAAGGCAGTGTTCTAGGACCAACTCTCTTCATACTCTACATACATGACCTCTGTGATCATATTAAGAGCAACTGCATCCTCTTTGCTGACAATGTAAAGCTATTCAACACCACAGACAATACTGCTACCCTTCAAAAAGATCTTGACTATGTATCAGAATGGTCAAACAAATGGCAATTTCAAATCTCAACAAATAAATGCTCTATCTTACATATTGGCAAAAAAAAATCAGAAAATAAAATACAAGGTGAATAGTCAAGATCTTGTTGATGATCTAAGCTCTGTAAAGGACCTTGGAGTACTCATCTCTAATGATCTAAGTGCTAGAGCCCACTGTAACTACATAGCCAAAAAGGCATTAAGAGTTGTTAACCTAATCCTACGTAGCTTTTTCTCTGGTAATATCAAACTAATAACTAGAGCATACAAAACATTTGCTAGACCAATACTCGAATACAGCTCATCAGTCTGGAACCCACATTACGTATCTGATATTAGCACAGTTGAGAAAGTTCAGAAATATTTCACAAGAAGAGTTCTCCACTCCTCTACTCGTTGTAGAATACCTTATGCCACCAGACTTGAAATTCTAGACCTAGAAAAGCTTGAATTATGCCGTCTTCGGTCTGATCTAAGTATGGTATATAAAATCATACATTGCAATGTCCTACCTGCCAATGAATACTTCAGCTTCAACCATAACAACACAAGAGCACACAATAGATACAAACAGAAGGTTAACCGCACCAAACTTGATTGCAGGAAATACGACTTCAGCAACAGAGTGGTCAATGTCTGGAATACTCTACCTGACTCTGTGGTTTCTTCCCCAAACCCCAAAAACTTTAACCTTAGACTGTCTATTATTGACCTCACCCCTTTCCTAAGAGGTCTGTAGGGGGCGTGCATAAGCGCACCAATGTGCCTACCGTTCCTGTCCCATTGTTTCTTTTATTTTTCTTATATGTACCCATTTCATGTATTCATAACTATGTATATACTTATACCTATTATCTTGTAAGCAATTGACAAACCAAATAAATAAATAAAAAAAAAATAAGATTAACACCAGACCAACCCTCAAAAAGTAAACAATATCCCAATCAAGGAATAGCCAAAAGTAAACAGCCCAACCAAAGAAACCAGACCAGCCCCATCAACACTGACAGGGCAAGCCACTGGAATATAAACTGAGAGCAAACCCCACTCCTTACTAGCCCTGATGATTTTACCTAGTTGGGTAATGAAACATCTGCAAGAAAATAACCAAGCTCAGAGAGCACTAAGGATCCCTCATGAGGGACGACTCTTTGTCATGTAGGCAAATCTAGTGTCCAATTACTTCAGTTCCTCTCTTTACTGGATGTAAGAAAAGGCCTTTTCTCTGTTAATGGGGACAGAGAAGTCCATGAAGGAAATCTTCCATTCTTTGGATGTGAATATAAGAAGCTGGAGAAACCAAGGAACGGAAAGAGAGGACCACTTGCATTTAAAATCCCCTCCCCGTCTTGTTTATATCTCATTAAAAGTTGTAGAATTGAATGCAGTATTTAATTTTTGACTTCATCATGGTTTCAGGTAACTTTTTGTACATATTTTTTTTACTGCAGGATATTTTGGTGACTTATCTAAAGGTACTTTGAGGCCAAAGGTACTTTGTTTGTAGAAATCGGAATACTGCTTTTTCTTTTGCATTTTTGTTTGTATTAATTTTTGCTTGGTATTATTGTGATTTGAACAGTTCTATAATTATCTCATTCTACATTAAATGTCTGCATTTTAATACAGTGTGAAAAGAGAGGAGTTAATTTTTTCTTTCTCTCCTTCTCTGTCTCTTAATATAATTTCATCTTCTATGTGATTGATTTAACCCCATGGAGGAGGAGTGAAATATGGATTAGACTACTAGTTATAGCTAGTAGTCTTATCCAGTAGTCAGGATCTGGAATTTAGAAGGCCAGATCCTGAAGATGAAACTCAAATACTTTGGCCACTTAACGAGAAAGAAGGACTCACTGGAGAAGAGCCTAATGCTGGGAAAGATTGAGTGCTATAGAATAAGGGGACAACAGACAATGAGGTGGCTGGATGGAGTCACTGAAGCAGTAGGCGTGAGCTTAAATGGACTCCAGAAGATGGCAGAGGACAGGAAGGCCTGGAGGAACGTTGTCCATGGGGTTGCGATGGGTCGGACAACTAACAACAACTAGTTATGGCAGCTAAATAATATCACATTTGGAATCTCTCATCATACTTCACCATCATTTGTTGAATATTTTCAATTTTTTCATCAGTCTTCCCTGTTCTTTGTTCAATGTTCTCTGTTCTTTGTTCAGTGTTCTCTGTTCTTTGTTCAATGTTCTCTATTCTCTTTTCAATAGTGTCTGATTTTGTTTTAAGGTCTTGGATTCCTTGCATAATCATCTGTAAAGTCACTTTTTCTTGTTCTTTATCTTGCTTTAACATTATCTGAATTAAACGTTGTCCTCCAGATGGTGGGGAGGCGGAAGTAGAAGTTGAGGCGCCAGAAGGTATGAGTTTCCTACTCATTTTGAACGATTCAAAATCTTCAAATTCTTTTAGATCTTAATCCGGTTAGTGAAGTAGCCAATTATAATCCAAGGTGGGAAATAAAAATGGTAGAGAGTAAAAGGCCCAGTGGTAGTAAAAAAAAAAAAAAGAGAGAAAAATTCTTCAGGTTCTTCTGAACCTTAATCCAATTATGAAATAGTCAATTGTAATCCAAGATAAAAGATAAAAATATCACTTTTGATGTCAGAAGCAATGTACCTCTGAAAGCCAGTAGCTGGGGAATTTGGGCTAGAAGGGCTAATGGACTTCACATAGCCAAATGTTTTAAGTGCTGTTGAAAAAAAAATGTGGTTCTGAATATGCTTTCCATTACTGATTGAGTAAGATTGTTCTGACCTTCTTAGGGGATGAAACTTATAAAAATGTACCAAGGCACCGAATTGGCCAATGTCCTATGTCAGGCAGTACGCTCCCAGATTTGGGAAGGCTGGTATATTATGTCTGATTAGGTCCATTTCCTGCTGGCGACTGTTACCATGTCGATTCATTTCCCACTCTGCTCTGATTCCAAGTTGTTTTAGCACAGAGATTCAAGGTAAAACTACTTTTGCCCATTGCTCTTTCTATTGGTCACAAACTCCAGGAAGAAGAAAAAAAACTATGGCTGGATGGAAGAACTGAAAGAGAATCAAAGTACATGGAATTAGAATTGGTCTGCCAGCTATTAAGCTGCCCTAAACAAGTACCCAGTGAGACTGATTAGTGAAACCACGTCCTGATGAGCTGAGGCAGTGCTGGAGGCTTTGTGTGAGTTTCTCAAAGCTTTTTCCAGCTCATGCCAGGAAGTTTTACTAATGATCTTCTTGGAATCTCAATTTAGGAATAAAAAAGCAGAAATAGGATAATCATTATGCTATATATTCTATAGAAGAGCACACATGCCTTTTTTATTTAAAAAAAATCAAAATGCAGACAGTACATTTAGTTTAGGTAAGATTAATTTGAAAGTTCAGTATACAGTTATTTTTTTTAAATAACAGTTTCTCCTTTCCAGATTCTATGAATTTATGTATAGCTTTGCTGGTGAATGTTTTCACAGCTTCACGCTGGTGTTAGTTATATAGAAAGGTAGCTGGGGTGAGCAAACAGTGCCAAAGGTTTTTTGGAGAATGATTTTTATTACAGATAATCCTCAATTTACAACCATTCATTTAGTGACTGTTCAAATTTACAATGGTACTAGACAGTGGTGGGATTCAAATTCTTTTACTATCAGTTCTGTGGGCATGGCTTGGTGGGCATGGCAGGGGAAGGATACTGTAAAATCTCCAGTCAGACGTGGTATTTGCCAGTTCTCCGAACTACTCAAAATTTCCGCTACCGGTTCTCCAGAACTGGTCAGAACCTGCTGAATACTACCTCTGGTACTGGAAAAAAAATGACCCATGACTGTTTTTCATACTTATACCCATGGCAGCACCTTCATGGTCACATGATCAAAATTCAAATGTTTGGCAACTGGCATGTACTTACAATAGTTGCAGTTAAAACAAGGTTTTGTGACCTTCTGACAAACAGAATCAATGGGGAAGCTAGATTCAGATTAACAATTGTTTTACTAATTTAACAACTGCAGTGTTGTTCACTTAACAACAGTAGCAAGAAAGGTTGTAGACTGGTACAAAGCTAACTTAACCACTGTCTTGCCAACCACAGAAATTTTGGGCTCAATTGTGGTTGTAAGTCAAGGAGTCCTGTATTTTTGTTACAGAAATAAGAATGCTTTGGTACTCATTTTATTCCAGGTTTGCTGAGCTTTGGATCTGCAGTATTTATTACCTAAACATTATGTTTCTTTTTAGAGAAAAGAAGCTAACTGTTTAAAAATGAAAAATGTTATGATATGGAAATAGCCAGGTTCTTTATCAGAAAGCACATGCATCCACACAAAAACCCCTTAGCTGTTGGGAACCATCTGCTGTACTTAATGGATGAGGAAATGTTATAATGCAATCCACATTCTCTTTTATTTAGAGCTTTTGTGCTAGCAAGCAAATATATATGTATATCACATTTTAATACAAGCTAATAAAGGGAGGAGAGGAGTTAACATTAACAAAGAGGGTTAGTAATCCTGCTCTCATCCCAAATTGTTGTGCAAATGAAAAAAAGCCCAAGTTAAGAAGGAAAAACATTGTTAGTTTTTCTTTTTCAAATTCTGTCCTTGCTATAAACTCGGCATGGTTGCACAAGATAAGAATATTCTAGCTGCCATTTTGGTAATGGAATAGGATGTCTCAAATTAGTCAACACCTTGAGTTAATTTGGAGTCATATAAATCAACTTTTCCTCTGAAGGGACAGGGAGGCTGGGTGATACATTGGTCTGTTTATGCTAATAGGAAATATCTGTAAGTAAGTTATCAAAGGCTTACATCCTGCACAGAATGACAGATTAATACAGCTTGTTTTCTTGTGTAAGGCAGCTGTCAAGCAGTGGGCACCAAGGGCTCTGTAATGGTATGCAGAAAAGACCTTGGGAGACTAGGTGAAGAAATGCTGCATAGGGAATGGTCCAGAGGTGGTATTCAGCCAGTTTGCACCTATTCAGACAAACCGGTAGTGGTTATTGGGCGTGGGTTGCTGAACCAGTGGCAACCCCTGGCTGGCCATGCCCCCAACCCGGTCGCCCGGTCACTCACTTGCCCATTACTCTCCTAGCTTTTCGTTCCCCACGTCCTCTTCCTCCCTGGGGGGAAAGGAAGAAAGGCATGGACACTGCAAGTATCGCTTTCCCCATGTGAGTTAAAGTTCCTGGAATGAGAGGGAGTGTGGTCTGACAGAGCGGGTGGGGGAATCCACTCCAGCCTTGGAGAAATTTAAAGGAGCTGCTTCAAAATGCATGTTAAGCTACAAAAGTGCTCCGTGTGTGTGTGTGTATGTGTGTGTATGAGAGAGAGAGAGAGAGAGAGAGAGAGAGAGAGAGAGAGAAAGAAAGAAAGAGGAAGAGGAAGAGGAAGGGAGAAAAAGAAAGAAAAAAAAATAGGAAGAGAGAGAGAAAACTCTGTACTATTATTTTTAATTGTTCCATTATTTATCATGTGTTAATATTTTACATTGTCCCTACACCTAGAGTGATTTTTCTGCCTTTCTTTTGCCCAGGGCTACCACATATTTTTCAGGGTTTACATGCATTCAATGTCAATAGTCCAGAGCATAAAATATACACATGTTTAATAAGAATTGAAAGGGACTTTGGAGGTCTTCTAGTCCAACCCCCAGCTCAGGCAAGAAAACTGAGGATGCCAAACTCTGAGTAGAGATCCTGGGAAAGATGTCAGAATAATACTTAGAAGGGACCTTGGGGTGAACCCTATACCATTTCAAAGAAATGGCTGTCCAGTCTTTTCTTTAAAACTTCCAGTGATTGAGCACCCAGAACTTCTGGAGACAGGCAGTTCCACGGGTTAATTGTTCTCACGGTCAGGAAGTTTCTCCTTAGTTTTAGGTTGCTTCTCTCTGTTCAGTTTCCATCCATTGCTTCTTCTTTGCATTCTGCTTCTTTGGAAAATACATTGTCCCCCTTTCTTTGTGGCATCCCCTTAAAAGCCTGTTGCCTATCACACTCTTGGTCAAAGCATGTGAGCCATTTCCTCCTTTTAGTGGTCCATGAAAGTACATCTATAGTATGCAGATAATAAAGTCAAAAAAGGTGAACAACAATTTTACAGAACTATAGATAAGTTGAGGCTGGGTGACAAGAAATGGCTGGGAGGGGAGGGGCCAAGTGAAGCACCCCTTGATGTGAGTGACATTGAGTTGGCCATGCTCACCCAGTCACATGACTACCAAGCACACCCACCCAGTCACATGACCAAGCCACGCCCACCCAGTCACATGACCACCAAGCCACATCCACCCAGCCACATGACCACCAAGCCATGCCCACCAAATAAGCCACGCCCACAGAACCAGTAGTAAAAAAAAATTGAATCCCACCACTGGAATGGTCAGATAAGAAATAGGATACCTGCAACTAGATAGTAGATGGGGTAAGAGGATCAGAAGGGACCCTCTCTAGTTTCTCAGGCTGTAAAGGGGACAGATGGGTGACAGAATTGTACTTTCAGGTTCCATCAGTGTAGCTTTACAATAAAATAGAATTACCTTATCTGGTCATGTTTCCTGTCTGGTCTGACATCAATCTTGCAAGTTTGGATTTACAATTCTCCAAGGGTCTCCTTTACACCCCAGTAGATAGATTTTTATTTTCTTTCAGAAAGGCATAATATGATTGCAGAGTGCCCACGGAGGGCCACAGCTTAGAAGCTTAGAAAGGAGTAAGTGATGCAGTGGTGGGATTCAAATTTTTTACTACCGGTTCTGTGGGTGTGGCTTGGTCGGTGTGGCTTGGCTTGGTGGGCATGGCAAAGGAAGGCTACTGTAAAATCTCCATTCCCACCCCACTCCAGGGGAAGATTATTGCAAAATCCCATTCCCTCCCCACCCCACTAACCTGGTTTCCAGTTCCATTCTCCTTTGCAGGGCAACAGAAGAAGACCCAACTGATCAGCTGGGACTTGGGAGGCAGAGAATAGAGGGATGGGGCCAGTCAGAGGTGGTATTCCAAACTACTCAAAATTTCCGCTACCGGTTCCCCGAACTACTCAAAATTTCTACTACCGGTTCTCCAGAACTGGTCAGAACCTGCTGAATACCACCTCTGAAGTGATGTAAGTAGAGGCTGGGCCAATCCAAAATTGCCAGCCATGATAGATAATTGAAAAGTGCTTACTCAAAGACAGTATACATAAATGTACTAGATGAATGGGCAGAAACACGGGCAAGACTTCATCATTATGTCCTCCTGGAGATTTTTTTAGAAGCATCTGTTTGAAGCAGCTAAAGCTAATTACCACTTGCCCTCTAACTCAGCATACATAGAAGTTGATTGGACAAAAAGAATGGCTTAAGTGAGTCATCTTCTCAGTACCTTTTTGTTCCTGAGGCAACTGGGTCATTCTGTCACCATTAAAATGGGTGTAATTGGGACATTTAGCTCTGACTCAACTCTAGCAAGATAGGAATGGCTGTGGGTATTTGGAGCCTCTGGTCCAAATACCACCTTTGGTTCTGGATGGAGTTGTATTACCCAACCTGAGACAATGTGGAATCTGGGGGTTCTCCTAGACTCAGAGCTCCTGCTTGGATTAGGTGGCAGCTGTGGCTAAGAAAGCCTTTGCATACCTTTGGGCGGTATGCCAGCTGCACATATTCCAGGACTGGGGAACCCTGCTCATCATCATCAATTCCCTTGTAACCTTTCTATTGGATTATTGAAATGCAACCTACATAGGCTGCTTCTGAAGAACGTTCATAAACTTCAATTGGTGCAGAATGTGGCTGAGCAGGTAATGATGCCAGATACAGTATATGGCACATATAACACCACTACTGTTTGAGTTGCATTGGTTACCAGTATGTTTCTGGGTACAATTAAAGGGGCTGGTGTTATCTTGAGAGCCCCATGTGGTTTGGGACTAAGTTATCTGCCTTTTTTCAAGGATCACTACCCATCCATTTCAATCTAGCAGATTGGGCATACTGCAGATCCCAGCAGACAACCAAAAAGCATTGGCGGCGACACCAGGGCGGGGGGGCGGGGGGGAAGGAATTAGAAGATAGGCCTTCTCTGGCATAGCTCCTGTTTTATTGAATATTCTCCACTCAGAGATTACAACAGACTGAACCCTGTTGGCCTTTTGTAAAACTTTAAAAACTTGCCTTTGTTCTCGATCCTGGGGTATTGAATATATTAAGGGCCTTGTTTCTTGGTTTCACTGTTAACTGGTGAACTATCTCAGCTGCTGTGTATATTTATTCTGGATGTTTTTTATTGTTTTTATAGTTTTGGAATATACCCAGAGTAACTGACTAAGATTGGAGGCTAGAGAAATTGAATAAATAAATAAACCTCTCTGCCGGCGATCTTTTCAAATAACGCTGGCTAGCTAAGTGTCTTGAGACTCACAGTTAACTTGGCGATTCATAATTTCATTGATAAAACAATGCAGCATAATTCCAGACTTGAAAATACAAAGTTCACATAGAAGCATTTATTTATTTATTTATTTATTTAAATACCTCACAGCTCACATTTCTCTGGGAACTTTGCAGAATAATTTAATAGCACAATGTACTGTGACAAATTCACAACAAGGACAAACAGCCGCCATAAAACCAATAGATATACCAACTCAGCATAAAGTAATACAGATGCAAAAACTAAAAAAACAGCATCACCAGGTACAGACATGACCTGAATTTTTATGTGAATCTTCCTTTGAATTTTGAATACCTGGCCATGTCCATTTACAAAGAGGGAGCCAAATTTTGCCTATATATTATCCATCTGATACAGTATATTTGCCATGGAGATTCAGATTCTCAAGTGAAAGAGAATTTGCTCAGCAGAACTGAATTGTATTTTCTTCTATTCATATGTAATTTGATCCTTAATCTCAGTTTAAAAGAATGAAGTATCCATGATAGTCTTTCTAATAAAATTCCAGACCTCAAGAGAGCTGCAAATCTGTTGTGATTATATAAATACACTTTGGAAACTATTTCTAATGTTTTGGTTTAGTTCTCCCACATCTGTTTAATGGATAGAAAAAACAACAACATTGATTTACATAAAACTGATTGGGGAGATTCCAGGATTGCCCCACCTCCCTGCCAGCCATCTGATCTTCAGTACTGGCTCGTCAGATTCCTACCATTAGCACCAGTTCAGATGTTCCTCCCCCCACCCCCTGGGACAGAGAGAGGGAGAGGGAGAAGGAGAGGGAGGGGGGAGAGAAAGAGAAAGAGACAAGAGACAGGGAGAGGGAGAGATGAGAGAGAGAAAGAGATGAGAAACAGCGAGATGAGAAAGAGGGAGAGGGAGAAAGAAAAAGAGATGAGAAAGAGAAAGAAAAAAGAGAGTTATGAGAGAGAGAGAGTGAGAGAGTGAGAGTGATCTAGCCATGCCCACTCCAGTCACATGACCACCAAGCCACACCAACAAATTAGGCCACGCCCACAGAACCGGTTGTTAAGAAATTTGAATCCCACCCCTGGTGCTTTTGGACTAGTCATTCTCTCTCAGCCCAACTCACCTCACAGGGTTGTTCTTGTGGGGAAAATAGGAAGAGGAAGATGTGTAGGATACATTTGAAGCCTTGAGTTATTTGTAAAATTAATAAAGGCAGGATACAAATAATAAATAAATAAATTACCAAAATATAAAATGGCAAATAAGCATAGAACAAACAAATCTGAGAAGAAAAGGCCCACTCAGTCAACCCCTAGAGCCTGGGTGGAAGAGACAGGTCTTAAGGGCTGTTGAAATGGCAAGGAGGCCTATCACATGGTAGAGAAGAGATTGTCCCACAGAGCAGGAGCAACCACAGAACAAGGCATATTTCCTCAGTCCTATAGGATGACAAAACTTTTTAAAAAAGAAGGAACAAAGAGCCGGCCCTCCCTTTGTGTAACAAGGTGTGTTTCAAAAAAGAAAAGAGACACTGTGGACACCATATGGAATCACAGAAATGTAAGGAAAGCAGGCACATCTCAGATATTTGAATGGGTCATATACCCATCACTCTTCAGGGACATAGCAAAGTACACACAGTACCATTGTATCACCTAATGTTCTCCCCCTTCTTTGGATGCAGGAACTCTTTTCCCATTCTACAGTTTGATCAGAACTATTCGGTGTGTATAACCAGCAAATGGAACATTTGAATTTTCACCCAACTATTTGACATGTCTGCAGGAGGGTAAAAATTTAATGGCATTGTCAAATATTTTGTCAGCAGCACACTTAAGTATTCACAAGGGAAGAGAAAAAGAAAATAGATGATTGAGTATGCATTGTGAAGTCACAAGCAAGAGAAGACCATGTGTTATGATGTCATCATTCATATTTAACATTGTGATGAAATTGTGGCTTGCTTCAGATGCTTTGGGAAACATAGGCATTGTGTTCTCACAAAAGAAATGGCTACAGTCTTTGGAATTTTATCCCATCTTGGCACTAACCTTTATGTCTGCACACTTACTGGATTCTTTTCTTGCTGTATATATTTATCGCAGTCTTCATATTGATAAAGAAGTATTGGTTAGAGCCGAGATCTTGACATATTAGGTTGAAACAACTTTGCTTCATGTTCTCATAAATTTCTGTCCCTTCTCTAGATAAGTTAGTTGATTACTCATCTACAAGTGATCCGCAATGATCTGCAATTTTAGTTTGTCTAGCATAATTTGTGAACTTGCACAAATCACCCATTCTGATACTGAAAGTGGAGAATGTGTCACCTCAGCTTGATACTTCAGAGTAGCCATGGGTGGCCTGACAGGCAATGGTGGCAATTTTACATTTGCAGTCTTCCTACAGATTTCTCATGCTGCTTCCAAAATGTTCATTATGAATGTTCGAACAGCTTATCTCCCACTCATTTCAGATGAGCACGCAAAGAACCACTACTGCAGGGGAATAACTAGATCTGGGTTCATTGTTTTGAAGAGAGCATCTTTTCAATGCATGGCTTTTGAAATTTAAGAATTTGGTGTCACTCTTCTATGGTAGCAACACAGACCAGAAACAGTTAATCGAAAGCCCATAATACTTAGATGCATTAAGAAGAAAGCTTTAAAGATATAAACATTCCAGCCAGTGCTTTACTTTCAGATGAAGCCTCTATGCATGGTTGATAGTGTGTGTGTAAGAGACTATTACTGTAAGAAAACAGTTGTTTTCTCCTGTTCTTGCAATTGGTGGAATTCAAATTTTTTTAAATTACTGGTTCTGTGGGTGTGGCTTGGTGGGCATAGCAGGGGAAGGATACTGTAAAATCTCCAGTCAGAGGTGGTATTTGCCAGTTTTCTGAACTATTCAAAATTTCCACTACCGCTTCTCCAGAACTGGTCAGAACCTGCTGAATACCACCTCTGGTTCCCGCATGGAGGAGGGCTGCAAAGGGAAGAGAAGGCTTTACTCTTTTGTAAAAGTGGAAAGATGTGCATCTCATTATTTCATCGCTGCTCGTCCTTTTATTGGTCTAGGAGCTGATTCTCATACCTTTTATTGGTCTAGGAGCTGATTCTCATACCCTTCAGTTTCAACAGGCACTTCAAAATTTCTCCTGTGAAGATTAGGGGAATTCATTTGCATAGAACTTGCACAGAATTGAGTTAAAGAAATCATGAGATATCCTAGTTTGGCTTGATGAGAAGAGGTAGCCTATGCAAATTGCCTTTTGTTCTCTTGTGGAAAAAAAGACTTATTTGATTTGATACCTCCAGAGTTTAAATAAGTAAATAAGAAATGCAAGGAACATATCTTGTCAACAATGTAAAACTTCAGAGGTACCATCAAACTTCCCAGGTCTTTTCAATGGTAGTTAAAGGCACATCGTAAGGATGAGGCAGAAAACTTATAAGAATGTTGGCTGGCCAGGCAGCTTTAATATGTTATAAACTGCTCTAGAATTTGACTGGTCTGGAACATCTGGCTGATTAATGTACTTGGAGAAAATGCTGCTTTCTGTATTTTCCCGTTTCTAATTATATGACTAATATATCACTGACTCTTGTTCCCTACCCAAACATGCAGTCAGCATAAAATGATTACTCTCTAGCACTGTTTTACTGCGTTGGCAAATTTCTGAAGCAAGATGCCAGGGGAAGTAGTGCTTCCAGTGTTGTGCAAGCTGGTTTGGAAGTACTAGAATGTGCTGCCATGGCCAAAGTAACATAATTAAGTATGTGAGTCACAGTTCACAAGGAACCTTAATAGATCCATTGTGTGTGTTTTTTGGATAAATAACAGTTATTCATCATAAAGGTTGGATGTGTGTGAAGCACATCATATAACAACCCTATCTCTTTGCTCTGAGGACTTAAGGGAAGCTGGACTGTAGATACCATTCTGATAGATTCATAATAGAAAAAGTTTCATGGGTAAGCAAAAAGAATATATACAGTCATATTTACAATACTGCAATCTAATCCATTGTTAGTATTACAGGTTAGATACGAGGCTAGTTCAGATTCTCACTCCTGATAGTCCTCCATATCTCTCAGGTTGTAAATGTATTGAATTTACTGCCTAATCTAGTACACACAGAGGCTTTATGCATCTTTGCTTTTCCAGTAGAATGGAAACCCTTTACACTTTTCTAAAATGTACTATGGAGCCAGGATTTATATTGTGGATGTTAACATTAGGTTTTATAGTCAGTCACAATACCAGGGAAGAGACTTGTATGCTTCAGATAATGATTTAGTAAAAGAAAAGTTGTCAATGAATCCTAAATTGGGATATGAAATCAGCTAAAAATAGAGTACAATTGGATCAATCATCCTCTCTCAGCTCGACATAAGTCGTAGCATTGCTTTTGGAGAAAGGATATGAATCGAGCCAACTAAATGTGTTATTTACTTATTTAATTTCTATAGCCACCCATCTCAATGACTCTGGGCATTTCACAATTCAAAAATATATTATTAAAATATAAAAACACTTTAAAACAATAAAAATAATTAAAAACAATCAAAATATCCAAATTAAATATACATAGCAGCTGAGATATTTGATCAGTTAGCAATATAGCCAGGTAAAGTAGCCCTTAACACAGTCACCACCCCATTTTATTTATTTATTGAATTTATATTGTCGCCTATTCTCCCACAGTGACTCATAGCCAGGTTTTCAGATCTGATGAAAGGCTAACAGGGTTAGGGCCATTCTAATCTCTGAAGAGAGATTGTTCCATAAAGCAGGGGTGACTACAGAAAAAGCTTGCCTTCTAGTTCCTGCCAATTAACATTCTTTGGCTGATGAGATTTTCCCATTCTGCTAGATCTGATTGGATAGTCAGAGACTCTTTGAAAAAGGCAATCCCTCAGGTAACCCATCTCAAGCCATGTAGGGCTTTAAAGTAACCACCAGTACCTTGAATTGCACCCCGAAACACACTGGTATTATACCTTTTCCTCCTCCTCCTCCTCCTCCTCCTCCTCTTACATCTCTGAAACATACTGTAAGTCAGGGGTGTCAAACTCATGTCTTCACGGTGGTGTCACGTGACATATTGGGACTTCCCCCCTTTTGCTAAACTGGGCATGGGCATGACCAGTGCATGACACATCTGGCCCCCAGGCCAGGAATTTGATAGCCCGGCTGTAAGTCATCAAAACATCTTTGCAAATATTCTTCTCATTGCAATGCCTCTCGGAATGAGCTTGATAACTAAGTTCCTTTGGTGGCTTGGATAGAATCCTCCATAACATCACAACACTGTAAAGATTCATGTCAATTGGTATTATTTCAGATTTTTGTGCTTTCCTATTTAGTGGTCTTCAACAGAATTCAATCTTTTTTCCAAGAAAACCTGAAAGGTAATCCAGCCTGATTTGGTTGTTTCCCTTAGTCCCCTGGGTACTATTACTATCTCTACCTAGACATTCATATTAGGGCTATGCATAATCTTCAAAATAGGTGCTTTGGAACCAATGGTGGGATTCAACTTTTTTTTACTACTGGTTCTGTGGGCACGGCTTGTTGGGCATGGCTTGTTGGGTGTGGCAGGGGAAGGATACTGTAAAATCTCCATTCCCACTCCACTCCAGGGAAGGTTACTGCAAAATCCCATTCCCTCCTCATCCCACTAATTTGCTTTCCAGCTCCATTCTCCTGTGCAGGGCAACAAAAGAAGACCCAGCCAATCAGGAGGCAGAGAATAGATGGAGGCGGGGCCAGTCAAAGGTGGTATTTGCTGGTTCTCCGAATTATTCAAAATTTCCGCTACCGGTTCTCCAGAACTGATCAGAACCTGCTGAATATCCCCTCTGTTTGGAACTCATAGAACTATAAATGCAGCTCCTCTTTTAAAAGCATTAAAGCAGTCACATCCTTTCCTAGGCTTGCATTGCTACTGTAGAAGCTGCTCCAAACTATCTCTGCATACATGTGCCACACATACACTTGGGATGAGGGAGAATGAAGCAAAGTAGTTTTGTATGCAGCATGTTGTGAAGCATACTTTGAAATATTTTAACAACTTATGATTCCCGATTATAAAATGATAGAGGTGTCCTATCTGTTAGAATACAGGAAGAGGGTCATTTTGATGTAGAACATGTATCCTTACCCCATGAGTCGTATGTCGTCCCTCCTAAGTCAGTGGAGCTTGAATAAATCCATTTATGATGGCTTATTTTATTGGCTTTCTGTGAAAGATTAAGCCAATTCTGCCTATTCGCTCATATGAGAATATTGGATTCTAGAGTTCACGACTTAATTTTAGAACACCAATATAAAAGTTGGGCAAGAAGAAAACCCCTAAGAGGGAAAACCATGAGCAGAAAATCCTATTTAAACTCTTCAGTGATGTCATTATGTCACTGTTCACCTTACAGCCTTTGACCGTTGGAGAGAGAGAGTTTGTCTATACTCACTGTTAGGTAATGCAGCTGTGTTTCAGGCACTGGATTCTGAAGGTCAGCACCTGATGAATCTCCTTTGGAAACAAAGCATGAGCAGGCTTGGGTAAGGTTTAATTGGGAAGGCTCCAGAGAACAACAGGGGTGTACACTATTCTGGAACAACCCCCCCAAAAAAAAAACATCCAGAAGAATTCAGTGGGAATCCACTTCCAAAATTTGATTGGCCAGAAAAAGTTGGCAGAGATATCCAAGAAATCAACAGAAATTTCATCAAGAATATTTTTATTTTAAATTCAAATGGCAAGGATAAAATTTCTTAGGGAAGGAGCACCTTTGCCAATTACCTTTAGGATCCCCCAGATCAAAGGTTAAGTTTGCTGGAACATAAAAATGGATGATCTCCACTCACCCTTTAGTGATAGGCCAAGTGCCATCTTTGACTGTTGCCTTAGCCTGAAATGTTCTTTCTGATGAAGAATGAGATACAAAGATTGGAGTTAAAAGAATTTCAGACACTTAACATTTAGAACCAATTCATCCCCATGCTATCATCCATCCATCATCTATCTATCTATCTATCTATCTATCTATCTATCTATCTATCTATCTATCTATCTATCTATCTATCTATCTATCTATCTATCTATCTATCTATCTATCTATCTATCTATCTATCATCTATCTATCATCTATCTATCATCTATCATTTATCTCTATGTCTCTCTCTTTCTTTCTCTGTCTATCGTAGCTATCTGTTGCTAAATAGTGAGCTAGCTATCTTAGATAGTCATCCATCTCATCGAAAGTGATGTCCAACATGTGTAAAACTACATACCAAAAAAATGCACAGATACACACATACACACACACACACACTTTTACACACACACACACACACACACACACACACACACTGTATTATATAAAAAAGAAGAGAGGCAAAGAGAGGATAAAAATAGTTAGCAGTGTAGCCCTTTAAGCATGTCCTCATTATGGAAAATAATTTTTTAATTTTTTTTAACAGCCTTCCTATAATCAGGTGATCACTCATAATGGAAAAGCTTGCAGTAGTCCTTTATATAACTGTGTCCTGAATCTTTATCAGCCTGGAAATATGCAATATACTTATATTTTATTGCCACATGATAAATGGTTTATTCCTCTCACACAGATAATAAGACTTGCATCACATTTTTGTTTTTAATTAATTTTCATTGAATTTTTTAACAGAGTAAAAACAACATAATTTTAAAGAAGAAAAGTGATGAGTAAATAAATGAGAAAGAAAAAAGAAAAGAATGAAAAAGAAAAAAAGAAGATATAAAGTTTCAATCTTCTTTACAACAATTATAAATGCATTTATATTTTATCCTGTCTCTCTTCATAGTTATATTGTGGCTCCCTTCTTTCCATATTTTACCTTTTCTTATTGACAAATACATCACAAACTTATTTTTTCCAAGGGTTTCTAGTCATTAGACAATGTAATTGTTGTCTTTCTCCTAATCAAGCAAGTTAATTTCTCCCTCTTTGCAAATTGTGTCATCTTCTGTGGAGTCCTTGGTGCTCAATGAACTTGGTTTTCTGCTGGCAGACATTTCATTACCCAACTAGGTAACATCATTATTGCATAAAGAGCTACATATACTCTTTCCTATTGTGTTGTCTTTACCAAGTAATACTGGGGATATTTCTACCTTTACAATATAATAATCTCATTGAAGTTACCATATGCAAAAACAATCTCCAGGACTCCTTTTCAATTGTCTATCTATTGGTCCCAGAAAAAATATATCTTGTTTTATATTTCAGTACAAAGGATCATTAAAATTCTTTGTATCACTGTGTGTATTTGAAACCAAAATTTTCTAGCTTTTTACTAGTCCACCAAGCATGATAAAATTACCCTTCATGTTTTTCACATTCCCACAAAAAACTTAATAAATTTGAGCTCGGGTGAATTTCAAACAAGGAAATAGCTATGTGAAGAAACATATGATCAGCAGTTTCCTTATTTTTAATCCTAGTATCCTAGATATATAAAAACACTCTACTCTGTCAAAGCTTCAATAAATGGAACTTTGTTATTCTAACAGGGCAGGCAGTTTCTGATCATAGCTAAAAGATGGAAAGTTGTTGGCTACTGAAAAACTTCTTAGAAAATGCAATAAGACACTGGTAAATAATATATAGGATGAATTAGGACCGATAGATTTTTTCAACTCAGCAATATATTTCCTTTAAAAAGAAATAAAGCACAGAAGAAACCAGGATAAAATTTATTTAGAGAGGTTTCTGAAAATGGGAGTCCAGATTAATTCATGATAGTTTCTCAAGGCCAAGTCTCCTGAAATGAAAATGGAAAATATGTTGACAAAATTGAAGGAAAGAAAGGCATAACATCCATTTCCACAGCAATCTAGATTAGGGGTTGTCCAACTCGCATTGTCATTGTGGCATCACATGATGTATCGGGACTGTTTTCCTCTTCACTAAACTGGGCAGGGGTGGGGCCAGCATGTGACGCATCCAGCCCATGGGCCATGAGTTTGACACCCCTGATCTAATGCTTCAGGTGAAATTTAATCCTCAAGTTAAATTACCTTGGAATACCACATGTGGTTGGAAGTCACACATTCTGTTAAATCACAGGTTATTGATATCATGGCTTCTAGAACACTTCATAGTAGCCTGGTTTGAATATTACGCTATCAATTATAGATTACAAACTACAATAGCTGGTTCATGCTAAGTCAAAAACAATAAGCAGCATTAGAACATAATGTAACCTACATATGTATCTTGTTTGAAGATTTCCTGATTATAATATGGTTTATGTGATTTTATATAATACAAATTATGAACTCTATTGATTTATTATTAGTTATTGCATTGTTACAATGCCTTTTTATTTATTCAAAGACTCAAGGAGATATACAATGAAAAAGCAAGAATATATAACTCTTGGAATACAAATATGTGTTCACTTTCTATTTTTGAGCTATTCTATTTTATTTATCAGTATAATGAGAGGACTTATTTAATTTATTTGTATGCTCAAGACTTGGTGATTTGTTTAGAAATAAGACTGAATCATGTTTTTGCTTTTGGAGATCCTGATTTTATTATTATTTTTAACTTGCTTTGCTTCTGCTTTAAAGCAAAATTTAAAAATATAAAAATATAACCTATAAAGACAAACCAAAGATAACCATAAAATTAGTGTGATTAAAATAAAAACCAAGCATTAAAATGAATAACACCCATTAATAGATCATTGACAAAACTATGTTTTTTCCCCATTTTCCTAAATATGGAAGAGTAAAGCCAAATGCACTTCCAGATCTTGGGAACCCTACAAGAAAAGTTTTGTGTTCCTAATAGCTGAGCTTCTGGGAGCAGTATGTGTGCTGTGTTTGTGTGTGTATCTGGGAGGGGAAGGAACTATCTTCAAAAGTCTCTCTCCTGCTGATCTAAGTAAGCTGGGAGTCCTTCACTTATGAACTATGCTAACCTTATTATTACATTGTATATATAATTAGAATAGAATAGAATGGAATAGAATAAACAGAGTTGGAAGGGACCTTGGAGGTCTTCTAGTCCAACCCCAGCTTAGGGAGGAAACCCTACACCACTTCAGACAAATATATTATACAATTATAATATACTGTAATTATAATTTTATTACTATGATTTTCCCTTGTGTCAGTCATTGATCCAGAATTTATTCTTCTCTCTCTGTCCTTCCCCAAAGAACTTGTGCAACCTTGTTCCTTTACGATTGTGAGAAGTAAGGCTGGAATAGCTGCCTGCTCATTTCAAAAGTACCTGCTGGTAAGCAGATAGTTGGATTAATTTAATGGCATGGATTACTAGACCAGCCAATTTGATGAACCCGATAGGGAAAAAACAGGTCTCATGTCCATCCTGCTTCAAATTTGGGTATACCTGTACTTATGGATCAATAATTAAATTAAGAGTAAGGCCTGTGCATTTCTTATTGATTGCATTAATTGGTGCTGCAAATCACCTAAAAACTTGTTATTTATTCACATTATGATGAACATATATTGGGATCATTGATTGTTGTCATACTTGTTTGCTCCTGAGTTTTTTTGAGCCAGATAAAAAATAGATTTCTTATCAGAGGACTTCCGGTTTGAAGGGCTTTCGGTTTCTGTCTGGGCTCGCCGCTGGAGCGCCCTGAGCCGGCTGGTTTCGGGGCTAAGCTACCCCGTAGAGGTGGTGAAGAGGGGGGAGACCGCCAGCAGGGTCGAGGAGAGCCGCATCTCTCCTCCTCAGCTGGCCATTACTCCCTTTCCCAAAGGCGGTTGCAGCGGTGGTCAGAAATGGCCACCACAAAGAAGAACTCGACCGGAAAAGAATGTGCAGGAGGAAGATAAAAAGTGAAAGTTTTGGCTGACTGGGTTAAATTGTAAAAGCAACGACCAAGGTACCCTGGAATTTAAACTTACAAAAAATAACATCGCTCCCAAAGAAGAGTCGGAAGCAGCAAAGGAAAGTGAAAAGGGAAAGGTTTGGCTTTTCTTTTTCCTTCTCTCTCCTTCCCTATACTGACAATTAAGAGACTTAAATAAGAAATCGGAAAAATCCGCTTTGACATCAATAGGCAATTAAGCTGAAAATAAAACAAAATGCCAAAGGGATAATAAAGATTTCTGGACATTAAAAACTTTCTTTTTCATAAGCAGGAAGGGAGAGAAAAAGAATAAGGGCAGGATCTGGAAGAGGGAGGAGACTGCCTGGAATTAAAAAGAATCTAAAGTAAAACTTCAACAAGACTTCTAAAAGATACATTTTAACTGAAACTTTGCAACTAAATAGTAACCCCAGGAAGAGAAAGTGAAAAAAAAGAGCAAAAAAGAAACAGCTTGCATGTATTTGGATTATTTGGTGATCTTTGGATTTTTGGTTATTATATTTGAATGACTAAAATCAATCAGGTGGTTGTTTAAAAATTTATACAATGGCATCACTTCTGGATGAATTGAAAATGGAACTTAAAAAGTACAAAGAAGATGCACAAGAAGGGAAGGGTTCTTTTGGCTTCGTTTTTCAATTCTTAGAAATGGAGATTTGGAACTATGAGAAACAACAAGAAAAGACTGCAAAACAAGAAGACTGGGACAAAGAAGAAGCCATCTTTAATGAACAAGTAATTCTATGTGGGGAAGAAAAAAGAAAGGGGGGGGGGAATGGAGAATTTAAGACTTAAAAAAACAACCAAAGAAAAGAAAAATAATTCGAAAAATAAGTATGATACTGGAAAGCAACAGAAAAGGGGAATACAGAAGAGAGAAATATAGGTAGAGAGACAAGGGGGTAAAAAGGGGAGAGAGAAGAGGAGAGGGAAGAAGGAAAGGAAAAGAAGCTACAAAGGACTGGAGCAAGATATAGAGAAACAGGACCTATTTAGAGATAATGGGTGAAAATCTAACTGAAAAAGGGATTCTGTAAAGGTACATAAGATTGTATTGTTATATTAGTAATAGAAATAACTTTAGAAAATTGGAAACAACGTATGATTAAAATGAGGGATAAAATAGTTAGTGTAATTTAGTTAAATGTTTGTGAATAAAATAAGTGAAATAAAATAAATGAGAAAATTGAATTAGGAAGGAACGGGAACATTTTAATTAGTTAATGTTTTATAAAATATAAGTGAAGAGGGGGGGAATTAACTATGGAAAGCTTATAATTGTTCCCATAGAAGTATGATATTTAATTGAAAAGTAATGTTAAAGATGTTAAGACTTTAATGAATATTAATATTAATGATAGAATTGAATTGGAATGGAATGTTGTTTTAATTATATACATTTATAATTTTTTTCTCTTTTTTTAAGAATATAGTGTGTATTTTAAGAATGTACCAAGCAGAATCCGAATGGAAGTTATGTATTATATTGAATGTTACAACTTTAGGGAAAAGATATAAAGGCATCGTACTCCAATCAGTAACTACAGGAGAAATTTTGTTTAATGAGAAAAGATAATAGATAATTGAAACAGGACAGACAAAAAATATAAATACAATGATTTGAATTGAGATGAGATGATTAAAATAAAATTGAGAAAATTAAAAGAGGGGAGAAGCTATGCAGAAAATGTAAAATAGTAATAAGATATGGAATAGAATATAAAAATGAGCATGAACCTGAATTTGTGTCTGTACGAAGAAATATAACCCGGGATTATGCTGCTTTCAAAAAAGATGTTTTATTTGTATTTTTTTTCTCTTTGTGAAAACTCAAATAAAATTTACAAAAAAAAAAAAAAGAATAGATTTCTTATGATTTTATGATTGGCTCTAATATCAAAATTGCCTTGATGTACTTTTAAAGGTTTGAAAATGCATGGTATATAAATCTATTTCAGAAATATTTTCTGGAGCAGTTACTAGATGCATTACTCCTAGACACACACACACACACACACACACACACACACACACCATATTTTATTACCAATCTAACATATTTATGTTATCAACTTAGTATAAAGGCTATCTCCTTTATGTTATTCACTGACAACGTATGGAAGTCTGTCTAATGAACTATTCTGACTCACAGACGAACACTATACAGAAGCCTGATGATGGCAGATGAGATTCTGCCAAAACGTTGCTACAACTTTAAAAGCACAACTATAATGACGTGGGAAAATACCCGAACAAAGCTGAATACCATACATATAAATACCCGCAAAAACTTAAGAAAATATATAAATATATGTTGCCAGCCAATCAAGACAAAAAAAGCTTCAAAACAGACAGAAGATATTAGAAACACCAATCAAGCAGAACACAACAAACTCCAAGACCAATAAACACAGACCAAGACTCCCAACCAATCAGGATGAAGAAAAAAACCATTCTGGCACAGCAATAGGCTAGCACCAAATTTAAAACAGAAACAGCTGTGAAAGTCTGACTCACAGACGAACACTATACAGAAGCCTGATGATGGCAGATGAGATTCTGCTGAAACGTTGCTACAACTTTAAAAGCACAACTATCATGATGTGGGAAAATACCCGAACAAAGCTGAATACCATATACCATATATATATTGGCATACAAGCCTAATTACTACACAAAAGAATAGGGTAGGTGAGCTGGTTTGGGTGAGTTTCTCTTTAAGGAATGAAGCTGTATCTTCCAGCCTGCAAGGGCCAAACAATGGCTGACATACTTTTCAATTAAAAGAAAAAAAACTTTAAAGGGTAACATTTCTTTAAATTGCAGAGTCCAAGATACAGGGCTAAGCTTATAGCCTCTCCTTTAAAGATTGATAGTGAGTTCATTGCTTTAAGCAGAATACTAAGCACTTTTGGGGGGACATGTCTGGTTTAGAAAAGAGAAAGTGAGACATAAACGCTTCCAGAATGTTAAATTTTGTCTGCTCTGCCATAAGAAAGTATTTTTAACCTCCTAATCATTGGCTGGTTTGGCCTACTTTGATGAGATTGACAGGAGCATACCAGTTCAATGAAGTTTCCTTCTAAATGCAGATTTGCAAATGATTGAAATCCAGTGTATGGTTAGAACATGGTTTTTTCCCTTTAAAAATGTATCACAGCATCCTATAAAGAGGTATGGTTAACTGGCAGCATTGGTAGTAATATTGGGCAGAGGATATCTGTGAAAAAATAATTGAAAGTTGCACCTACAACAAGCCATCCTATTTAAGCAATGCATTTTTTTTAACTAAAGGGTCATCCCAACAGATTACAATCTGCAAACCACAGAACTGGCATCATTGCTTAAAATGCACCCCCCCCCCCGAGGTGGTATTCAGCAGGTTCTAACCAGTTCTGGAGAACCGGTAGTGGAAATTTTGAGTAGTTTGGAGAACCAGCAAATCCCACCTCTGACTGGAGATTTTACAGTATCCTTCCCCTGCCACGCCCACCAAGCCATGCCCACAGAACTGGTAGTAAAAATTTTTGAATCCCACCACTCACACACACACACACACACACACACCACCACCACCACCACCACCATCACCATGTAAAACTAGAAGTTGCAGCAATGTTTTCTCAGGAGTGAAACGTGAATTATGGGTTGTTGTTATTTTTTTGGAAGTTTTTGCAGTAGAATTTGAAGTTGAGAGTTTTCTTTGTCTTTCTCTTTCCTAGCATAAACCTGTTGTTTTCTCAGATTAGGTAGCATCTGTATTGTAATCAAATCCATCTTAAATCTGCACCATGATGCCATCTATGGTATAAGGCAGACAATAAAGCTTATGTTAAATTACTTGGAAGGGAATCCCATCACAAGCATTTAATCTTATTTCAAGCACTTAATGGTCCCTTCTCTCTGTCAGTCATCAGAGCCTAGCAATCCACTTTACACCTCTGTAGTGGCTCTGCGAAGGGCAGACAATGTCTGTACAAAAAACTTCCCAATCCCTTTTGTATCGGGACAAGGTTTCATGCAAGGGACCTTGTGCATCTGATTATTATTAATAGGGGACTACATAAACAAATGTAAGAATACTGATGATAGAAACAGCCAAACATAGTGCTTAGCTCTCTCTTTTCAAAGAGGGTTTGAACAACTCTCAGGTCTTCTGTCATAGGCTGGTGATATGATTACAATGAGAAACATTGTACCAAATTGGTTCTAACTATTATAACACACATAGAGACACACAGATACACTGACAGACAGAGAGACAGACAGAGAGAAAGAGATATACAGACAGACAGGCAGAAAGAGGTATAATAAAGTAGCATAACATGAGAGGCATGTGTCCAAGCACATTTGGTTCATTCAATCCAGTTGGTGGCAACATTCCATAAGATTTTGTCAACGAAAAAGATCTCAGAATACTTTTTTCCAAGTAAGATTAGTCCAAAGTGTGTCTCAGAAAGGATCTAATAGTGGCACTTGTGCTGGCTTCAACAGTGAAGCACCTTGGCACAGCCACCACTGAGACTGAGCTTACTGGACCAGAGGTGGTGTTCAGCAGGTTCTGGCCAGTTCTGAAGAACCGGTAGTGGAAATTTTGAGTAGTTCGAAGAACTGGCAAATACCACCTCTGACTGGAGATTTTACAGTATCCTTCCCCTGCCACGCCCAGCAAGCCACACCCACAGAACCAGTAGTAAAAAAAATTGAATTGCACTACTGTACTGGACCTATTGTTGTAATGCTGGATGAATATGGAGCCTCATGGAGTCTGTTCAGATAGTGGGTGAAGAAGCAGAGTTGAGTGGCAAAAAAAGATGGCCTCTGCAATCACAATCTCCTGATCAGAACTGGAGTAGTGATTGGAGTAGGGCAACCTGTAACATCCACTTAGTCTTGGCAGGGATTAAGCCTGAGCCTGCTTCTCTCCATCCAGACTTGTACAGCCTCCAGACACTGGTCAGGATGTGGAAAATGTCACCTCAGCAATCTGGGATTGTGATATACTATATCAATATATGATGACATTAGATACTAAACCAACACATTACCATAATCAGGAGCTTAATGTAATTGTTAAACCAAATGAGTTAATGTGCCAAGTCCTGATATGCTCCACATGTGAGGGACTATAGACATGACATGACATTATTATGAGTCATGGTGGCGCAGCATTGCAGGCAACTGGTGACTGCCAGCAGTTTGGCAATTCGATTCTCACCAACTCAAACTCGACTAAGCCTTCCAAGGTTGGTAAAATGAGGACCCAAATTGTTGGGGACAATATGCTGACTCTGTAAACTGCTAAGAGAGGGCGTAAAGCACTATGAAGCAGTATATACGTCTAAGTGCTATTGCTATTATCTCAACACCATTGACGTATGCTATGACGTTTCTGCAAAGACTAGGGTATGTAACCATTTTAAACAGTCAAAAACCATGATCAGAGTGCTGATTGCTGCTATTTGGATAAAGAACCAGAACACTTACAGACACAGGACAGAATGTGACTCTTATTCTATAAATACAGGGCATTTCTATTGGGGAAACTTCTCCAGTTATTATCATTTGGTAAATGGAGGCTTCTGATTCTGCCAAGGAAATGGAATTCTGCATATGACATCAAGAGTAGAAGATGATATTGTAAGGGAATAAAGCTGGAATTACAGTCCTGGACATGGCCCCAAACTAGCTATGGTTCTGAAAAAGAATTAAAATCACACTAAATTCTTATTGTGGCCTAGGAGAAATATTTGATAATCTTGAGTAATAATCTTTGCCTCCAAAGGTTGTGGATGTTCCAGCTCGACAGTATTTAAGAAGAGATTGGATAGCCACTTGTCTGAAATAGTATAGGGTTTCCTTGAACAGGGGGTTGGACTAGAAGACCTCCAAGGTCCCTTCCAACTTTGTTATTCTGAAAAAAAAAAACTGACTTCTTCCCACATCAACACAAACTGGAACCAACCAAAGAGGAAGGAGGAGAACCACTACAATATCATTTCTCCCACTTCCAAATCCTGCAGTCAATCCAGAAGGATACAGTTATTAACAGTACTGAAAGCTGCTGAGAGATCAAGGAGCACAAAAAGATGGATACACTACCCTGATCCTGGATCTGCCAAAAGTCATCAATAAATGGAGCCAATATTGGACTGTATTGTGGCCTGAAGCTCAAATGAAATATATCCAGATAATTCATTTCCTCAGAAGCCTTTGGAACTCTTGACCAACAATCTTCTAAATAATGTTCCAAACTGTGAAAATTGAAGTGCTGGTTTTAATCTTTAAAGTTCTCTTATAGCTTGGCCACATTCGGAGTTGGACTTGTTGATTTGATTGTTCCGAGAGAGACAACTGGTTATTCTCTATTTTTGGGAGGTCATGGGTGGAATGGGGTTCCATAACAGGGCTGGCCTGTTGGAATGGCCTCCTATTGGAGGCTCATTTACCTCAGACTTGATTTGCTTTCCAAAAATAGAACAGGAAATAGAACACTTTGGAATGATATTTGGGGTACATTGTTGTTTGATTGTGATTAATGGATTTTACCATCTTAGATTCTGTATAATTAAATATTTTCTTTTTATTGTTATGGTAAACTGCTGAGAGAGTGTTGTTTAGACTGTGGCAAGATAGAAATTTGACAGACAGACAAACTGATGATAGAGAAAAGTTTTCTTTTCACTGATCTGTAGCCATAAAAACATATAGAAGCAGTCATCTGCCTGACAGCATTATCTTAGTGTATTGTTTTGGGTTTGAACTCATTTTGTTAAATTGCATTCAGATGATCAGCCAGACTGTCAGTTTAATTGGATCTTTTCTTTTTTTCAATTTTATTTCCAACGCTAGGGTTGAAAACCACAATTTTTATGACTCTCCTTTATGGAGCTGTCTGCCATCATGGTGTGTGCAGATGGTGATACATGGTTCTCTCATTGTTAATATTGATCTTTCCTTCTCTTCTTAAGTGATTTGTTGAAATTATATAGAGAATGAAAAATATTTGCACATGATGTTTTCTTGTTTTTTCTAGATGAACATAAAATTAAAGGAATGCTGTGTTATGGTGCAGGAGGCATTATGCATAGGATATTGTTTTTATGTTGAACAAGAAATAGTACACATTGCATTAGTAACAGTTTGAAAGAAAGCACAGTGGTATAAAAACTAGGGTTTCTATAATATAGGAAAAAATATTCAAATGTATCTAAATAAGCCATGTAAATCATTGAAGAGTTGGTACACTTTGATGTACAATGACTTACATACATTATTTTCCTAGAGCAACATGTTTATCATATTTATATTCAATAATATTTCTGCCTTAATGATATACAACATAATGGCTTGATTTGCTAGATATATATTTATCCTTAATGCAGTAGTTTTACAGACTTAAAAATGCTTTTTTAAAATCAGAAATGTATCCTGACTTGTAGCTGACAAGGTAGCTGGAATTTTCTAATGAATGAAATCTGATGGGGTTTTTTTTAGTATGGATGCCATTTTGCCAAACAAGTTTCAAGATCTCACCTTGACAAAAACATATTTATTTCAAAATGTGGAGCCTTTGGTGGTCTCTGAGCTCCTTTTGTTTTTCTTGCAGACATTTGTGTTACTTGACTAGCTGTCAGGAGCAAAGAATCAGGAGCAAAGAATCATTCATAAGGTTGCAGCATAGAAGATTTATTCCAGCTTATACACAAGAATCAGGTCAATAAAAAACTAAATTGATTCCAGATAAGGGTCAACAGAATTCAGGAGGGGTTGGACTTGGAATGCTTGGAGGAATGCAATGACTGTAAACTGATGATGTACTTAACTCCACCACCCCCAGCTGTGCCTGCTCTTCTGCTGTAGCTAACATCTTTAGTGTTTGAAGGAAATAGGGTGTGCTCCCTGTTTATAAAAAAAATAGCTAGGCCAGTCAGAGTTGGTGGGTTTTTTCTCTCCTTGGTAGCTCTTTGATTGGGTTGTTGTTTACTGTTGATTGTTTATCTGATGTTAATCCTGGTGTAAATCCTTGCTTACCTAAGAGCTGAGTGATAGCAAAAAATGTTCTGGTCTTTTTAGCTTTCTTAACCGTTTTATTCTGTTCTGAATGGTGTGTAAATGATGTTTATGTGCCTGTTGATTGCTGAGTTGTCTGTGTTTCCTGAGGCTTCCAGGAATTCTTTAGAATTTTTGGCTTTAGCTTGGTCTACAATATTCAAAGTTTCCCAGCTAAGGTTAAGACTGTTCATGTGCTGTAAAATTAAGGAGATTTCATCAAGGTTTTTTTTCCTTCTTCTTTGGCTCCTGGATATTTTTGTTTACTTAAGACATTTTGGAGGGTTTTAATTAGTTTGAATATACATCCTTTGCCGTATTTCTCCACCTGCAATTCTGAGTAATGGCTAGGAGGATCAAATTGTAGATCATGCTCCATATACTTCAAAATATTAAACAAGCTTTTCCTGCTTGAGCAGTGGGTTGGACTAGAACACTTCCAAGGTCCTTTCCAACTCTGTCATTCTGTTAATGGGTTGGGTTTGTACAAGATTGTATGCAGAATATAATATTGGTCCACTATAATAAATACATTTAAAAAACCCTTATAATGATAAAAGATGAAGGATACTTTTGGGTTGACCCAAATGTCCTAACTTGGACCAAGCCTATTACTTATGCACTTTAAGACAAAAGGATCCAGCAAATAACTTTAGAAATGCATGATACTGACTGGAGAGAAACCAAATCCTCTGAAAATAAACTCACAAAATTGCTTGGGAAAGGGTATCTTCACAACTTTTTTTTTTTGGTCTTAGAATTGTTATTTGTTTTGGATTTATAAACATCTCAAGACTAGTATTCCTGTATCTCCCAGTTGTCTATTTTGGTTTTGTGAAGTTTGTCCAATTTACAGGAGAAAAATGTATGTTTTTGGCCTGAAGACAGATCTAATTTTCCCAAGTTTCCATGTGAACAAAAAAAGAACTACATAACTATTCTGCACATTTTAAAATAGATGTTCTGTTTCATGAATGCAGGCCATGAAGAGAACAAAAAAGGGAAATCAGTTGGCTGACATAGTAATTTACTAGACTCCTATATTTAGTTCTCTAAACTTAGTTGACTGCAATGTGCTTTTATGAAGATGCTTTTGAAGATGCTGGGAAAAGTGGTGCAAAACGCAACAGTTAATGTAAATGACACTCTCTTTACCCATGTAATATCTATACTGGGACACTATATGAGTTTTTGGATAGGTTTTTGGGTACAATTGAAAGTATGGACGTTACTCTATAAAACCCTGTATGGCTGTATGTAAGTGTCATTAGGACTGTTTCCTCTAGATTCAACATTGTTCTGTCTGCAGGTCCTGTATAGAGAAGATTTCTGCTGTGTTTGGAAGAGGAACGATAGATCTTTTTTATGGTAACCCTTTTCCTTGGGAACAGCTTGCTACAGAGACATCCATCTTGTAGCGACCTTGATGCTCTTCCATTAGGCTGCTAAGACAGAATTCCATTATATGGTCTTTTGGGAGTTAGCGTTGCCTGGTTAGATGGTGCTGAAGCCAACACATATCTTGCTGAGTTATATTTTTTGTTCTGTATTTTTAAATTGGATTTTTAAATTTTTTTAATAGTGATTTTATGTTTTATGACGTTTATGCTGGATCTTATACAGGTAGTCCTTGACTTACAACAGTTCCTTTAGTGATCATTCAAAGTTACAATGACACTGGAAAAAGTGACTTATGTCCATTTTTCACATTTACAATTGTCACAGCATCCCCATGGTCACATGATTGAAATTGGGATGCTTGGCAACTGGTTCATATTCATGATGGTTGCAGTGTCCTGGGATCATGTGATCACTTTTTGCAACCTTCTAACAAGCAAAGTCAATGGGGAAGCCAGATTCACTTAACCGTATTATTAATAACTGCAGTGATTCAGAGCTGTGGCAAAGGTTGCAAAATGGGGCAAAATTAATTCAACAAATGTCTCATTTAACAACAGAAATGTTGGGCTCAATTGTGGTTGTAAGTCAAAGATTAGCTGTACTATTTAAATCTGGGGGTAAATGAGCATAGTAAACAAACAAATTGTGTACATCTTGTGAAAATATGGGATGAGGCTGAGGATATTTATGTAATAATAAAGCAAATATTGCCAGCAGATAAATCCCTTTATGTGCAGACTTCAGTGAACAGCATGAAGGTGATACGTTCTGTCCTACATTTTCTTTTTGGTAATTTTATTCAACTTTGGAGTATCTATATTTTGGATGAAAACAAGTTGATGTATCCTATACTAAGGCAAATCAGACAGCTAAAGATCAATTCCCTGGTTTGATGTTAGAGAAAGGACTACCTAGCACTAAAGGATCCTAATGTTCAGCAAAATTTGGCTTTTCTTACATATATAAGCTGCTGCTGAAATTTCCTGCATCCAATAGCTTGACCTATTTATGGATTTTTAGATAAAGCTGTTTGTACTGCTCTGAAGTTAAAAAGTGTTTTTTTCTATTTACCTTTTACAATATCCCTGACAGGATGATAGAGACGTTCCATGATAACTTCTTTATTATCTGGAGTTTGTTGTCCTTTGGAAGGCTTTATAGATGACTGCTTGAATACATCCAGGGAATGAAAATGGACTCTGAAAAATATTTGAAAAATAAAAATATACAGAAAGCAGAAAGGGATAGCTTAATTGTACTAGAAATTAGTTTATTGAAATCCAATTCAGTCCAATCCAGTCCAATCCAATCCTGCTGGAGTGAACTGGATTCTTAGCAGTTTGATTCCCCCACTAGAAAGTAATCAATGTGGGAACAGCCTGATTTCCTAGTGTGTGTTCATTTGTGTGTGTGTGTGTGTGTGTGCTTTCCCCAAATATATCTGCTGCCAAAACAATAGTGTCCATGAGCCTCATTTTGATATACTTTGTAGTGGTGGGGTTCACCAGCAATTTCCTTAGGAATGAATGCTTGGGTGTCCCAAAGGTGCTTTTTCAAGAGGCAACTGGTCTTTCTGTTTTTTCTTTGAAGACCTTTTGCTTCTCATCCAAGAAGCTTCTTCAGGTCTCTTCTCTCTTCTTTCTTCTTCTGTCTCTTGAAAAAGCACCTTTGGGGCAACCATGACCTGGATGACTGAGAATCTCCATAGACAATGCTTGGGTGAGTTGATTCTGAGTTGATTCTGATTGTAGGAATCAATTCTATAAAAGTTCCATTTGGGTTCATTGGTATGTTTAGATAGATTAGATGCCACATGGAGAATTTTGTCCAATTTGGGATGCTACAATTTAAAAAAGATTCAGCAATACTGCAACCAGTTGAGAAAACTACAGTGACAACAATGAGGGGAGTAAAAACAGACTCATCAGGAGAGACTGAAGAAACTGGATATATTTAGCTTTGAGAGGAAAAGACTGAATGGGAATATGATAGCATTCTTCAAATATCTGAAAGGATACAGAAGATCAAGACCTTTTCATTATCATTTCAAAATGAAAGACATGGAAAATGGACTTAAGTAATAGGAAAGCAGGTTCCAAGTGAATGTTGTAATATTCATAAGAGCAAAAGCAGTTGATGATGGAACCTCTTATTCAGAAGTGGATGTCTTCTCTTCACCAGATGGACTCAAGTAGTTCTAAATAAATGTCTGTTGGAAATATTTAATTTGGGTTTGTGTGCTGAATAATGGATTGGACACTATGACATTCTGGAGAGCCATTGCCAGTCAAAATTGCCAGTACTGAACCAAAAACACCAGAAATCCAAATTATCATAATATAATTTCCTATGTCCTATCTGCAAATCAGTTTGATTTAAAATAGTAGCAAGTAGCAGGAGCCTCAAGAGACATCTGACAATGATGTTTAATCTTGCTTGTTTCAAATAGAATGTAATGTGAATATCTAGCAAGCCTTGACATTCCTATGATCCCTACTTCACAAATTAATATAGCTTCCTTTTTTTGCTTTTGCTTTCTGCAAAGGAGATCAGAGTAATTAAGATGCTTATCTTTTACAAACAAAATAATGGACCTGAATGAAGTTCTCAATGACTTCTGCTTTGATCACACAATTCTGTCAAATATTTATGTGCCTTTAGAGAGTTATCGTGCTCTCTGGTAATCTGTATGCATCACCGCACATTATGAAAATTAATTACTGTGTGGGTTTTCTTTTCTTGATGTATTAGCAGATGGAAGCCTTAACATGTACTATGTGAAAGGGAACTGGGTGGGATTTATAAGGATTTATCTGTGGAATATGGTTCATCTAACATTACCTTTTCAATTTGTATTAAAGTGATGGGTGTAAAATATCCTTTAATAACTTTAATCTATTTTTCTCATCACTAAATTAATATTCTTAAGAGAGAGTACCCTGATCCCATTATTTCAATCCCAGCCAACCTGCTCCAAACTACCAAGGGCCTAGAGTCATTTCTGACACCTTCCCGGAGCACATTGTGTGGTGATGATGAGGAAAAGGTCAGTATTAGCAAACCTTCTTCTTTTTCTCTGATCCCAATTAAGCACAGACACTAGTATTGTAACAGAATGCAAACATGAAAGATTCTATTGACCATACATTGCAGACTTTATGAACAAACCTGCTGTTTCATTCAGTCATCCTGAGATAATATTTCACTGATTGGTTCCACAAGAGTTCTTTTAACATATTCAAGGAATTCACATGCAGCTAAATCTGGGAAAAATATCAACATGCATAGTACAAACCAATTGTTTTCATTCTGTTTCATCTTCTGGTAATAGCACCTCAGAGAGAATTTTCTGAAGTGTTTCAAATTAAATGCATACATGCATTAAAATGAACCAAATCATTATTTCTGGACAGTCAAGATCAAAAATGACACACTTAAATGCTTGACCCAGCAAATATGGAAATCAAGAAATAGCAGAAAAGTTAACTCCCGTCCCGCCCCTCCTGGCATTTTTCAAAGCAAGAAACTCAGTTGCAGCCAGCTATTATTTTTAATTTTCCAATGATGCTTTGGAGTATTTAGTAGCATTAACCATAATGCTGAATTCTAGCATCAATTTGTATTCTATCTCACCCCCCATCATCTATCTACTATCCCTCTATATCATCTATATCATCTACATCTATATCATCTATATCTATCATGCATTCTCTCTCTCTCTCTCTCTCTCTCTCTCTCTCTCTCTCAAAATACTCAACCTAAGAGAAAAAGAGTGTCAATTTTTTATAACCCAAATGCATTGACTAGAATGCTCATAAATATTCAGGGGCTTGTTTTTAAGTGCTATGTCACTATGTCACTTTAGCACTTTTATTCCTGGACTTATGTTTTATGTACAATAAAAGCACTTTCTGCATTTTTTCTATAGCTGGATTTCTCATATGCACGGTTATGGTTCCAGACAAAGGTATAGACTGCATCATGGTGGTATGAATTTTATTAGTGCTCTTCATTATGTTGTGGATAATATATTTTGCCTACTTAAAAGCTAATACTTGGGCTGAGGATCAGTCAATGATCAAAGGCCTTTTCTGAAAGTTGTTCTAGATATTTCAAAATGTCCAACCCAATTTTGATATCAACTCTCAAATATTTTTGGAGGGGAGTAAAATAATCATCATTTTAATCATTATTTTAATAATATTATCATTATTCAATAATATTGGGTGATAATTTTTAGGTAAAGTCAAATGTAGACCTTATGTATAAATGCTATACTAGTCTCTATTTTACTATCTAGTATCTTTCAGTTCAATAAAATAGAACTGATAATTTTTTTTGTAATTTGTAATAATATACCTTCAAAATATTTATAATAAAAGGCTGGTAAATCATAACAATCATAACAATACAAGAGCACACAATAGATACAAACTCATGGTTAACCACACCAAACTTGACTGCAGAAAATATGACTAGAGCAACAGAGTGGTCAATGTTTGGAATACTCTACCTGACTCAGTGATTTCTTCCCCAAACTCCAAAAACTTTAACCTTAGACTGTCTACTATTGACCTCACCCCCTTCCTAAGAGGCCTGTAGGGGGCATGCATAAGCGCACCAATCGTGCCTACTGTCCCTGTCCTATTGTTTTTTTTTTCTTCTTATAAGTATCTATCTCATGTATTCAAAACTATATTTATTCTTATACCTGTGTCTTGTAAGCGATTGACAAATCAAATAAAATGTAAAAATGTAAAATGTAAATGTAAACCAACTGGCTTTATTTTTGCCTGTTTTATGACTACAAATGTTCCTTATTGTTGTAGGTTCATTGATTTTACTTTTCTGTAATCTTTGATAGGTTTTACTTCCTCAAGTATTCATCAACTTTGCCAGGAAAACTTTTTCTCCCTTATTTAATTTAGAATAATATTGAAATACCCTTTTCATCTTTCAAGTGTCCATTATTGTGTTGTTCCAATCTTATAATTGTTAATATTATTCTTTTCTTTCTTTTTCTTTCCACAATTTATACACCAACCATTTTCCTGGCTTATTTGCAATTTCAATTTTCTTTCATTTTACAAAATGATTTGATTTAAAGCCATTTGTTTAGCAACTGTTTGAAATTATAATGATACTGAAAAAATGATTTATGATAGGTGTTGAGGTAATTCCTTGTTAGGAGAATGAGTGCACACAGGGAGACGTAGTGAGAGTGGTGAGAATAACATACAACCAGCACACAGATACACTGTATAGTAAAATGTACGTTTTTACTTCTAGTAAACAGTTAAGCAAAGTCCAACAAGCAGTCCAAGTCATACACAGTTATAGCAGTTAGTTTTCAGTCCAGGGATAATCCAATAACAAAGTCCAGTATCATAAACAGTTCAGTAAAAGACTCACATCAAATCCAAGAATAACGACGATCAGCAACAGTCAATAGGGAAATGCCAACCAACCAACATCGAACATCAGAACATCTAGCAACAACAGAACAGAACTAACAAGCCAGGTTTCTGGCTCCATCTTATGGCCGTTTGAAGAACCACACCCAATTACAATTTTAGCATTCCCTTAAAGAGACAGTATTAAAATGTCTATCCTGGTTTATATATTTCCAACCCAACTGTTAGGTTACTTACATTCCTAACAATTGGTCCTCACACTTAAGACCTTCACAGCAACTCCATGGTTACAAGATCAAAATGCAGGTGCTTGTAACCTGGATGTATTTCTAGTCATGTGATCACACTATTTACAAAGTGTACACTGCTATTACTGTTAATCTTCTCATCACTCCTTATCACCTGTGGTAATATAATCTATTGATCATTTTATCATTTTCTGTAAGGCCTTTGAATAACTAGCAATAAGTCTAGGGATATAGACATTCTTGGTGGGGGTAGGAGTACCTTTGCTCATGAGTGTCTCATCCTGTTTGATTCTGCAAGTTTAGAAGGAATAGGAAAATGGGTGAAAGTTCAAGGTACACAGTTGTGCTTTCTCATGGGACTTTCCAAACTTTCCCATGAGACTTTCCGTGGCTGTATGATCTCATCCTAGTAAGGTAACATCTGGGACTTTCCAAGATTGTGTGTTCTCATGCTGGTGAAGTAATCTCCTGTTGAGGTCATTGTTTTCTGAATATGCATACTGTATTTTTGCTTGTGTTTTTTCTCAATAAATACTGCTACCTGAGTTCACTCAGGGCTGGCATTTTCTCAGACATTTCCCTGTGTCTCATTTCGAATGTCAGTCCACCATAAATGGTGACCCCGACGTGATAGCTTGGAAGGCTATACGTTTCCCGCATCCTATACTCATCGTCGCGGACGTCGACTGGGCCCTCATCTTCTTCGCTGGACGAAGATAGATTCTTTTCGTGAGTATGGGGGGAGATCTCTCGAAGGCTCAGAAAGAGCACATCAGGGAATTGAGAGGGATCATTGGGAATAGTTTTGGGTTTGGAATTGGCAGTAGGGGTTGTGCTGTAGGAAAGAAAGAAATTGAGGACTTACTACAGTATGTTTGGAAAAATATTAAGTCATATCCGGAGGGAGGTAGTATTAAAGTAGAGTCCTGGAAAAAGATAGGGAAATTTTTGCACGAGGAACCTCGTGCCCCTTCTTCAATTTTGTTAACCTGGAGGGTGATTATGGATGCGTTAGCTACTTATGAACAACCGCTCCTAGCACCCCCCGAAGAAGGTTTGCCGCTTTACCATGCGGTACGTTTGTTGCCGCCGACGGCACCTCCAGATAAATCTGGGGGACTGTCCGGCGCTAGAAATACTTTGTCAGAGGATAAGAGTTTACCTTTAAGGGTTCAGGTGGATGCAGTTACTGCAGCTATTCAAGAAGCAAAGAATAGAGGGGAATTATCAGGAGATGATTTGGTGGAGTTTGGAGTAGAAGTTCAACTTAATCCAGTGGAAATTGTCATGGATGCTGCGTTGAATCCGCAGCGGGAGTGGAAGCCTTTACCTCTCAGGATTTTGAGGGAAGTTAAGCAAGCAGCAAAAGAATATGGTGTTAGATCGCCATATACTCAGGCATTGTTAGAAGCAGTTGGTTATGGAAATAAAATGATTCCGGCTGACTGGAAAGCTCTGTTGAATATGATTTTAACTCCAGCTCAATATTTGGTGTTAGATCAGAAATGGAGACAGCTGGCAGTCCAGAGGGGAACAGCAAATGTTACCCCAGATCAGCTTTACGGAGCTGGTAATTTTACAACAGTGGAACAACAGAGAGATGGTATGCCTGATGAGGGGTTCGTTCTTCTCCCACAATTAATTTTTCAAGCCATAGGGGCTCTCCCTGATGGCGAAGGTGGTGAGAAGACCTTTACTAACATCAAACAAGGGAACAATGAACCCTATGAAAATTTCATTAGCAGACTGAAATTGGCTATAGAAAGACAAATTGATAATCAATTCACCCAGAAAGAGTTGCTTTTTAAGTTAGCAGTAGAACAAGCTAACACAGATTGCAGAAAGATCTTAAATCCACTTGTAGCAAGTGGAGAGCGAGAAATCGCGGATTTGATTAATGCATGTAGGAAGGTAGGGAGTCAGTCTTTTAACATGGAAACTTTAGCTCTGGCTTTACAAGCAGGACATGCTCAAAAGGGGAATTGTTTCAATTGTGGGAAGCCTGGACATTTTAAAGCGCAATGTCGGGCTCCTGGAGGAGGTCAAAATCAGCAGAATAAGAGATCAATGGGACAGGGTGTTCGTCCTAAATCAGTGTGCCCAAAATGTAAGAAAGGATACCATTGGGCATATCAGATGCTCCTACAGTTTTTACTGATGGAGGGAAAGTTTTGGTGCTTGTGTTTGGAAAGATAAATCTGGAATTTGGCATACAAAAGTGACTTCAGAGCAGAAGTCTGCCCAGCAGGCAGAACTTGCTGCTGTAGTTTTGGCTTTTCAAAATTTTCACAATCAGGATTTTAATTTAATAGTGGATTCATTGTATGTGTATAATTTGTTACCCTTTGTAGCAGGTTCTTATTTGTCTCCTGGAATATCACCTGATATTTTAAGATTGCTTTTGCTGTTACAAGGATGTTTGGAGCAGCGTGTGAATGTGTGTTTTGTTGCTCACATGCCACGCTCAAGACCATGTTGACTAAATTAAATAAAAAAGGAGGGAAGCTCCTGGGGCTTCCGGCGATTCAAGATCAATTAAATCTAGCTTTATATACTTTAAATTTTTTAAATTTGTCTGGTAACCCCCCTGTGAGCGCGGCCAGCAGGCATTTTTCTTCTCCTTCTACAGATGCGGTGAGACCACGGGTGTTGGTGCGGTTTCTTCCGGATCCAGCATGGGTTCCTGCTGAGCTGATAACGTGGGGACGTGGTTATGCAGCAGTTGAACATCTTGGTCAAATTCGTTGGGTTCCTGGTCGGTGTGTTCGACCTGATCATTCGCAGGCACCCGTGAAGGAAGTTTCGGAGGAGCAAGATGGTGTACCTGTGGTTCCTGATTCTCTTGATGCCGATGGCTCGGACGCGGCGCTGTGAAGACTGGGAAAAGATGACTGCTTACCTGAGATTACCAACTTGTATGCAGCAGGTTTCTTTGGGGAACCGGACTAAATTAATCTGCAAACAGCGGTATCCTTTGGTTTTTCCAGCATATTGGTCCTGGCATAAGGATCAAGACATTCTTTACTCGGGACCTGATAAGGATATTATATCTTCAGCCTGTGCAACAACTCTGATCCTGTTTAATGTTTCTGTTTCAGACTATGGACAATATCAGTGTCAATTGGAGTTGCCTAAGTTACATTATACAGACTCTCTTGCTATGAACTATAGGGATATTCATATTTTAAATAATTTTACTGTTGCTATGTTTAATGATACTATAAAGAATATTAAGATGATTAATGTAGAAATGTCTGAAATTCGTAAAGTTACTTTGCAAAATCGATATGCTTTAGATATTATGTTAGCTGCCCAAGGAGGAGTTTGTGCTTTAATTCATTCGCATTGTTGTGTTTTTATACATAATTATGAGCCAAACATTACAAAGACTGTTCAGGACATGGAAGATCGTATTGCTCAGCATCAATCTGGAGCCGATGGGTTTAATGCATCATTCTGGGACAGTCTGTGGTCCTGGCTTCCTGATGGATCATGGTTTCGCTCCTTATTGCAAGGGGTTGTTATTATTATTGCTATATGTATCTTATTATGTTGTTTTATTCAATGTATTCCTAATCTATTACAAATGTGTACCTCAGTCTTCCGGCGTGTGGGATCAGGTCATGAGGGAACTGTGTACTATGCCACTAAAACACCCCCTATCTTTGAATAAATAAAAAAGGAGGGAATGTGGTAATATAATCTATTGATCATTTTATCATTTTCTGTAAGGCCTTTGAATAACTAGCAATAAGTCTAGGGATATAGACATTCTTGGTGGGGGTAGGAGTACCTTTGCTCATGAGTGTCTCATCCTGTTTGATTCTGCAAGTTTAGAAGGAATAGGAAAATGGGTGAAAGTTCAAGGTACACAGTTGTGCTTTCTCATGGGACTTTCCAAACTTTCCCATGAGACTTTCCGTGGCTGTATGATCTCATCCTAGTAAGGTAACATCTGGGACTTTCCAAGATTGTGTGTTCTCATGCTGGTGAAGTAATCTCCTGTTGAGGTCATTGTTTTCTGAATATGCATACTGTATTTTTGCTTGTGTTTTTTCTCAATAAATACTGCTACCTGAGTTCACTCAGGGCTGGCATTTTCTCAGACATTTCCCTGTGTCTCATTTCGAATGTCAGTCCACCATAAATGGTGGACTCACTTAGTAATCACCTTGCTTAGCAACAGAATTTCTGTTTCCAGTTGTAGTTGTCAAGTACTACCTGTAGTTCATCTTTACTTCCATTTTTCTTACTGTTAACATGGACAATAGCTATTATAAGAATAAATTAATTTAATTTACTGGGGTTTTCTTTAATTCTCCTTGTTTTTATCTTTTCTAAATCATTAGAAATTTTGTATTTTCTCTTGTCTCTTTCTTGAATCCTGCCATTATGTTGTATGAAATGGCACCTCATGAAAACTTTACTCCTGTCCCAATTCATCCTTGTGTCTATATCTTTATTAAGATAGTTACAAAAAAATTCATTGTGGTTTCCTTCAGTGTTTCATTTCATTGTGAAGGAAATAATTTTCCTTTTAAATGCTAAAGTCACTGGGTTGTGATATGAAAAGCTCTTTGGCAGGAGCTCTAGTTTCATAAGCACTAGTAGCCAAAACATATCAACTCTTCATGAAAATTTATGTCTTTTAGAAAAATAAGTGATATATAAAATACTATATATATATTATAAAATATATAAAATAAAAACTTTTGATAATTTATATTGCAGTACTTAATGATTTTCTCAGAAGTCCTATTTTTTTGTGGACAAATTACTCATTCCAATCTTTCCCATTAAACACTACTTTTCATGTAGTAAGTTAATTATAAAATCTTACTTTATCCTCATTTGGAAGCATAAATTGCTATTACCATTCAGAGTAGTTATCTGTCATAATCATTAGTCAATGTCAGTTCTGGTTGTAATTGGGTTGTTCTTGGATGAGAATCGAAACATCTTCAAAGAAAAACCAGAAAGTCCAGTATAAAATTATGTACAAAATAATTCCATTTCCTTTTCCGTTCCTGTTGAGATAAGCTGTCCAACCAAATTTTTGCAGATCAAATATTTTGTATCCCTTTTTCCAATATAAGTTTCTTGTAAACAAACTACCTGTTTTAATTTTTTTCAAATAGTGAAATAATTTTCTTTCTTTCTTTCTTTCTTTCTTTCTTTCTTTCTTTCTTTCTTTCTTTCTTTCTTTCTTTCTTTCTTTCTTTCTTTCTTTCTTTCCTTCCTTCCTTCCTTCCTTCCTTCCTTCCTTCCTTCCTTCTTTCTTTCTTTCTTTCTTATTTCTTTCTAGCAGCTGCTTCATTTATATTTCACATTAGGCATTAAAATCCATATTTATTCCAAAAACTTTAAAAGTCAATACCTGTTGTGCCTAACTTTGCAGTGTTCTCTTCTGTTTCTTATTGTATCTGTTGTCTGGGGCCTTTGTCATTTTCATTTCTTCCAATTTCCCTTTTTGTGCATGTAAATATGTATATATACATATACACAGTGTGTATGCAGTACACAGATACACTCACACAAATGCTCATAAGTAAACATTTTAATTAGTTCTCCATTTACTTCCCAAAATTTGAGGTGAAAATATATTTAATAAATAAGTGGACATTAGTTATAACTTTACACTCAGGTTAGCATTTCCTATTTCCAGTTGTCTTCCAGTTTAAGTGGAGTGGGAGCAAAATAGATTATGTCTCTGTATGAGTGATAAACATAATGAACAAAGGTGCAGCCTTATTGATCAAAATGTTTTCATCTAGCCAATTGCAAAAAATATACTCTTTGTGACTTTAAACTCATCTGTCTTTAGCCTATTGAATATTATTTTCCCAGCTTGCACATTAGTAAGTAATAATAATTAGTAAGTAATAATGTGTGCATAAGCGCACCAATGTGCCTCCTGTCCCTGTCCTATTGTTTCTTTTATATTTTTTAATTTTTCTTATATATATATCCATGTATTCATAACTATGTTTTTACTTGTATCTATTACCTTGTAAGCAATTGACAAATAAAAATAAATAAATAATAATTTTTAAAAAAGTAAATAAGTGTTTTCATGTTGAAACAAATGAGCTTGTTTCCTCTTCACAAAATTAACATTTTATGGTATGACGATGTTTTTGCCATGCCAGCCTACATTTTTAGGTATACAGTTTCTTAAACGTTTACAATTTGTTTGAACCTGAATTTAATGCAATACCTGTGTTCTTCTACAGAACCACATGTTATATTGCTTAATACCTTATCATAGCTTAAACACCTGTATTCAAGGCAGAAATCACTTTGTGGGGGATGGGAACCTCTACTGCATTATAGCATATTGATAGGGGAGAAATGTATGGCATAGCAATAAAGTCCCAAAGGTGCTTTTTCAAGAGGCAACTGGACTTTCTGATTTTTCTTTGAAAATGTTTCGATTTTCATCCAAGAAGCTTCTACAGCTTTGATTGGATGGTGGGAATGGAAAGATTTATACTTATGTATTTTGCCAAGGAATGTACTTAAGGCAGACTCGAAAAGTATGCACTCTCCTAATCATACTAACAATCTCTGAATCCAATAGTGATGTCCATTTTGCTCTCTTTTCTGTCTGAATTAATGAAGACCTAACCCTAAACCTAAGTGGATTTTCCGAGAATGGGATTTTCCTATGTATTTTGCCAAGAAATATATTTAAGAAAGATTTAAATTTTAGATTTTAACCTGCTTCATCTGTTTCCTGATAAAACACATGGGCAAACCTCATTCGCAGGAAATCCACTTAGGGTTAGGTTTAGGCCTCCATGAATTCAGAGATTAAAATAGACATCGCTGATGGATTCAGAGATCGTTAGTATGGTTAGGAGGATGCATATTTTTTTTGATCCTGCCTTATGTTTGTTTTCTGGCAAAATACATAGGAAAATCACATTCATGCAAAATCGACTTAGGGGTAGGTCTGCATGAATTCAGAGAGGAAAATGGACAGCACCATTGGATTCAAAGCCTATTAGCATGGTTATGAGGTGCATCATACTCGAGTCTGCATTGTCTAGGTTTCCTGGCAAAATACACGGGGAAATCCCATTCATGGAAAATGAAAATAGGGTTAGGTCTCTATGAATTCGGAGAGCAAAATGGACATCACCATTGGATTCAGAGCCCACTAATAACCTTGGCAGTGTGCATCCTTGTCAAGTCTGCCTTATCTATATCCTCTGTCAAAGTACATGGGAAAATTCCTTTTGTGGAAAATCCACACAGGGTTAGGGTTAGGTCTCCATGAATTCAGAGAGCAATATGGACATTACTGATGGATTCAGAGATCGTTAGTATGATTAGGAGGTTGCATACTTTTTGAGTCTGCCTTAAATATATTTTTTGGCAAAATACTTTGGAAAATCCCATTTGCAGAAAATCCACTTAGGGTTAGGGTTAGGTCTCTGATGGGCTCTGAAGCCAATGGTGATGTCCATTTTCCTGTGTCAATTCATGGAGACCTAACCCTAACCCTAAGTGGATTTTACAAGAATGGTATTTTCCCATGTATTTTTCCAGGAAAAGTAGATAAGGCAGACTCGAGAAGGATGCACCCTCCTAATCTAACTACTGGGCTCTGAATCCAATGGTGATGTCCATTTTTTATCTCTGAATTCATAGTGATCTAACACTAACCATAAGTGGATTTTCCGTGAATGGGATTTTCCCATGTATTTTGCCAGAAAACGTAGATAAGGAATATTAATGGGCTCCGAATCCGATGATGATATCCATTTTTCTCTCCAAATTCATGGAGACCTAACCCTAAATGGATTTTCAGATAATGGGATTTTCCAAAGCATTTTGCTGGAAAACGTAGATAAGGCAGGTTCGACAAATATGCACCCTCCTAGCTATACTTATGGGTTCCCAATCCAATGGTGATGTCCATTTTTCTCTCTGAATTCATAGAGACCTAACCATAACCCTAAATGGATTTTCTGTGAATGTGATTTTTCCCATGTATTTTGTCCATCAAAATGGACATCACCAATGGATTCAGTGATCATTAGTATGGTTAGGAGGGTGCATACTTTTCAAGCTGGCCTTATCTATGTTCCCTAGCAAAATACAAGGGAAAATCCCATTCATGGAAAATCCACTTAGGGTTAGGTCTGCATGAAATCAGAAAGGAAAATGGACAGCACCATTGGATTCAAAGCCCATTAGCATCATACTTGAGTCTGCCTTTTCTATGTTTCCTTGAAAAATACATGGGAAAATGCCATTTGTGGAAAATCCACTTAGGGTTAGGGTTATGTCTCTATGAATTCAGAGAGCAAAATGGACATCACCGTTGGATTCACAGTCCATTACTATGCTTAGGAGGGTGCATACCTTTCAAGCCTAACTTATTTATGTTCCCTGGAAAGATACAGGCAAAAATCCCATTCACAGAAAATCCATTTAGGTTTTGGGTTTGGTCTCCATGAATTCGGAGAGCAAAATGGACATCACCATTGGATTCGGAGCCCACTAGTATGGTTAGGAGGCTGCATACTTTTGGCATCTGCCTTAAATATATTTCTTGGCAAAATACATAGGAAAATCCAATTCACCCCAAATCCCCTTATAGTTATGGTTGGTTAGGTCTCTATCAATTTGTAGAGCAAAATGGACATCATCATTGGATTCAGAGATTGTTAGTATGGTTAGGAAGTTGCATACTTTTCGAGTCTGCCTTAAATACATTTCTTGGCAAAATACATGGGAAAATGCCATTCACAGAAAATCCACTTAGGGTTAAGGTTAGGTATCAATGAATTCAGAAAGCAAAATGGACATCACCATTGGATTCGGAGTTCACTAGTATGGTTAGGATGGTGCATCCTTTTCAAGTCTGCTTTATCTACATTTTCTGGTAAAACCCATGGGAAAATTCCATTCACCAAAAATCCACTTAGAGGTAAGTCTCTATGAATTCAGAGTGCAAAATGGATTCAAAATGGAGGGTGCATCCTTCTTGAGGCTGTGTTATCTACATATACATGGGAAAATCCTAGTCGCATGGGAAAATACATGGGGAAATCCTAGTCGCCAATAATCCACTTAGGGTAAGAAACACTTGGAAAGGTAAATAATCTGGTAGGATTATTTACCTTGCTTCTCCATCTCTGTGAAACACAGTCCAGCATTAAAATGCTGCCTGCCCTGGCAGAGACAGCTGCTTGTTAAAACAATACATAAAGTGACATGAATGCCAAAGACTTTCCCTGGGTTATGTCTATTGCATTCTCATATCCTCTGCAATCAGTGGTTCAGGAGAGAATAAACACACCATGTTAAAGGTAGTTTTGTATGTCAAACAGAGAGCTTTGCAAATAGCCAGATAATTTTCATGACTAAAGTTCAATAGAGGAACAGCTCAGAGTTTCAGCCAGCAAGTCAAGTTACCTCTGATGGCGCTTTCGGTGATTTTCAATGAGAGTGGACTTTACCATGTCTACTTTGAGGGCAGATGGCCCAACGTTCTAAACAACTTTGTTCAGAAATCAAACTCTTCAATGAGAGATGCCAGGCAATCAAAACCAGGGATTAGATGCTACTAAATGAGGCATAAGGGGCTGACCTGAAAACAAATGTAGATCCTATTATCAGTAGAGCCTGTTTTCCCACTCAGATAGTGGGGAACAAATTGCAAAATGGGGGTGCAGATAACTAACAATCTGAATTGGTCTTTCCACACGTCATGTTAATGAAGCATTCAAACCAGCATTTGCATTTCCTGCATTGGATGAGAAGAGCACATCTTTCTCCTTCTGTCCTGACCACTTTTTACAGAGACACTTTTTACAGAGGCACTCTCTGATTGAGAGCATTTGAACAAACTGCATCACTATTTGGTTTGGTGGCAGCAGTTCCTCAGATAGAAAGTCCATACAGAGAGTGGTAAGGACAGCCAAGAAGATTATAGGAAGTTCGCTTCCTTTTATTCAGGATACTGCTTATAAGCACTATGTGCTTAAAGCTCGAAACATCGTTAAGACCCCACACACCCACTTTACCGCCTGTTTCTGTTGCCCCCTTCTGGGAGGAGGTTTTGAAATATTTCTAGCAGGACTACCAGATACTGTAACAGCGTTGTTCCCTATGCCATCTGCCTGGTCAACTCACAAGATTCATTTTTCTCGCCATGTACTGTACATGTATACAGCTGAACTAGACTATATTGTTTCTCTGTGTCATAAGTATATTTACTTTCTTGTCATGTTCATGTAGTGAATATTGGAGGTGGTGACCCTTTGAGAGCTGTATGCAATGAAATATCATTTTAATGTATGCTGATTAGTGTATGTTTAAAGTGACAGAAAGTTCTTCTCTTCTCTTCTCTTCTCTTCTCTTCTCTTCTCTTCTCTTCTCTTCTCTTCTCTTCTCTTCTCTTCTCTTCTCTTCTCATTTGTGAGAAGAAGAATGTGGAAGCCATGTTGAATGACGATTTTATATCCTTGTGTGCAGGTAGGGGACATTTACAACAGAGAAACAGCTACTCTGATTTGTGGTCCATGTATCCATTAACTTCTGTTGAGGTCTGTTGCAAATGAGTTTATCTGTTTGGGAATGGAATATAAAATTAGTCTGGCATAGATGTATTAGGTATCCAGAGGAGGATGAAAATCAAGATAATGCATTTCTGTGATCAAAGCCGCACCCCTTTTATGTGTGTTGTGTGATGCATACACACAGGGGGTGGGCTATGGTCATATAGTTGTGGCAACCATTGTGACTGCCATTATTTTTTAAAAATCATTCTTGAGTTTGCCTCTGGATAACATGCAAAATCTGTGAGAACCTAGAAGCAGAAGGTTCATTTGAGACAGCCCTACTTTTTACATTTTCTTCTTGCATCCTTTCTTCATGTAGTTTTTCTTCATAGTTCCCTCTCTCCATTGAATTTATCTTGGGATGAAATCTTGTGGTGAAACCCAAAATACCAATCTATTGAAATGCTATTGTAAATGAGTAACTACTCCTTTGAAGAAAAAGGTTTGATACGTTTGATATCTGTGCAGAGTTGCTGGGATACGAGTGGCATATAAAATTAATGAATTATGTTTGGTAACACAGTCAGACAAATGTTGAGATTGGATTTGGTAATTTGTAATTGATAGTTTTCTTCTTGGTGTTCATGTTTTTTTGGTATGGTATCTAGTGTGCCAATAACTGCTGGGACCACAAACTGTTTATGACATAATGTTTCAGTTTCAATTTTCAGATCCTATTCTTCTTGATCTCATCCAATTCTTTGTCTTTTATTCTACTCTCTACTGGCATTGCCACATCAATCACCCATACTTTATTCTTTATTACAGTACAATTATTTAGGCCAAATATAGAGCCTCACTTTAGGTGCCAACATCAAAGCTCTGTTCTGTATGCACGTGGGTCCCAGCCTGACATTTGCAATACTTAGGACAAGGGTGAATCAGCTGCAAAATAATAAATATCTATTCCTATTGCAGTTGCAATACTATTGCATTGGCATATGGAATTAAATGCAGTGCATAGGCAGCTGACTTCCATTCCTTAACATTACAAAAGACTGCACGATATTAAAAGATCAGTATAATGAATCTTAGGAACCAAATACAGATATGGCCTTAGAAAGCAATTTTAAAAACACCCCTGTTAAACATGAAGTTTAGCCATTCACAGCCAGGTCCTTTCTAATATAGTGGGATACTGTGTATTTCTATTGAAATTGTAATATAGCTGCATTTGCATCTGTTCCAAAATTCTGGCATGCAAATTCCATCCAAATGGATGCCCTTCTTGGTCCTCTGTTTTGACATTTGGCCTTTTGTGGATTGGGGCTTTGCATTGGCTTTGTGATAAGACACAAGAGGGGCACAAGTAGCACTATGGAAAATATGCTAAAGTAAAAATAAAGTCATTTGAAGAAACTAAAGATGAGCTGAAAGCTGTGAGCGCGGGTTGTTTATTGTTTGGCTGGCCTCTTCATCTCCTAGCTTGGACTTTAGTCATTTCAGCAACTTCTGCTTTCCACAATAACTATGTGAACTTATTTTTTTTCAAAAAGAACTAATGTAGTAAAGTACCAAATCAAGATATTGATTCAATGCCTTTTGTTTTGTAATCTTTTAAGAGAGATGTTTTTATTAGCTAGATTGCCCAGATACATCTGATTTGAGTTAGTGAAAATATTTTCTATTCCACTCTTGTTACTTAGGCATTCTGACAATTAATCTATATTCAGTATATTTTAGATTTCCTATCCACAGGCCAGCTGACAAGAGAGAAGGAGATACGGCAACTTGAGTGGCTCATAATGGCACTGTTATGCATTTTCAATTCCTTAGTTATTGTTGTTTTTAACTCACCTTGTTTTCTGTTAGGAACAGATGTTAAAGGCAGGGTTCTTGTCAATTTGTTGGCGAGTCACATAACATTTTAAATTAGAATGAATTTAAACTGAATTTTAAAAACATTAATATCTGTATCCCAACAGTTGGATCTAGAATTACTGATGTGGCAAACAATACACGACAAAAGAATTTTATAATGGATAGCTTCCCTTTTCTAAAGCCCTGATTCCATTAGGAAAGATTCAATAGACAATATTTAATTAACTTTCAATTAGTGATATATTTCAATATGATTCTTACCCTCTCTTGAGCACTAATGTTTAAATAGCTATTAATAAAGTGAAATATAAGAGGGAATCTTGCAGATAAATTGCCAGGATTTATCTCGGATATTTGGCCAGTGGCTATTGCTTTCTCCCATTCAGAAATATATATTTTGATTTAAAGTTTCATAAAAGTGTTCCAAAGTACTAAAGGCATGTTTATCCCAGCCCAGAATTTAAATGATTAGGCCAGAATTCTAGAAGGAAATTCAGGTGGTATACATGGGATACAGATTATATATAGGTTGTATACTGCTTATTTCTTAGGGCTTTCTCTGCTGTTGACATAAATTTCCATGCACCCATCCTTGAATCAGAAAAAAATATCAATATAAAAGTTGTTGTCCCCATTGTCTATATTTATACTCCTGCTAGGGACAGGATCAGCTAGGACTCTCTTGAAAGATGGAAGGCTGGAGGCTGGTTGGTAGGATCAAGAATTGGTGTTCTTAGAAGGAGGCAAAACTCCTGTTTCTTTTAAGGCAGATGGCAACATCCCCTTTGTTTTTGATTGATTATGTGACATCAAGACCAGTGATGGGATTCAATTTTTTTTTTACAACCGTTCTGTAGGCGTGGCTTGGTGGGTGTGGCAGGGCAAGGATACTGTAAAATCTCCAGTCAGAGGTGATATTTGCCAGTTCTCCGAACTACTCAGAATTTCCGCTACTGGTTCTCCAGAACTGGTCAGAACCTGCTGAATACCATCCCTGATCAAGACACTGTTAACTCCTAGCAACTACATAGGTTTTCTCCATGACAAGCTGTCCCTAACCTCATTTTTAAGGCTTTCCAATGATGCATTCATTGCCATTGTAACTGAATCCAACCATGTTGTAACCTCTTCCTTAAGAAGACATTAATCACTTCCTGAATCCAGCCATATATGCCCCATCCAGCTGATGGAATAAGCTATATTGCCTATCTTCAACTCTATTCAAGTTCTTTCCAGTTCCAGAAAGTCCTGGGATAATTTTAAGGCTCCAGATCTGATGCTAACTCAAGAGTTCTTCTTCTTCTTCCAATGAGAATGTTGAAACTCAACTTTCATTTGTCTTAGCTACTCTTATCAACTAGTTACTACAAAGCTTGGGTGTCTACATAAATAGTCTGCACAAACAGTGGAAACTGCAGCTACCCTCTCTTCGGTTTTGTCAAACAGAAATACAGTTTGTGGATTCAAAAGCAATAGGTGCACAAATGAAGTAGAAACTGAAAAAAATACATTCAGCAAAGCATAGAAAAAGACCTTTAACTGCAAAAGCATGATATCTCCTGGAAAAATCCACAAAGAAAAGAATAAAACAAAATGTTCAATAGAGGAGTATAAACACAGGATTCACATTCCTATAGTAGCTAGAATCCCACAATCTTCGACTAAGGCAGATTCCCCAGATCAATATAGCTAGAATGGTCTCTTATGGTTTAGAGAATGTTTTGCTTTTCTTCTTAATTACTTGCTTCTGTTGGTTTAAGAAAAATATATTCCCAGATGCTGGTATATGTATCATAGACATTCCATTATATGCCTTGAAAAATAAAACACATCCAACCATACTGGTTAATTTCCTACCCTTGGAGGCTAACCTTGTGATCACAAAGTTCTGAGATCATTTATGCTGCTATCATTGATTGGAGTTTTGAGATAAATACTTGCATCCTGCTGTCATATTATAATGTTCCCTAAAAGCAAAGGCAGAAAAATTAAGTTTAATCCATTAGGTAGTTTGTAGCTTAGATGCCCTTATCACTTAAAAGGAAAAAAAAGAAAAAAGAAAACAAGCATACATACAGCAAAAAGGGTGCCCTCCTTATCCCCACAATTCCACTACATCTTCCTCTCAACACAACTAGTTTGATGGAGGCTTACCATCTGTCTTACAAAACTGTCTTAAGACAAGAAGGCTTCCAACCTATTCCACATATAAACCGGGTTGCCAACATCCTCAGACAGTGGTGGGATTCTAATTTTTTTACTACCAGTTCTGTTGGCACGGCTTGGTGGGTGTGGCAGGGGAAGGAGACTGCAAAATCTCCATTCCCACGCCACTCCAGGGGAGGATACTGCAAAATCCTCATTCCCTCCTCACCCCACTAATCTACTTTCCAGCTCTGTTCTCCTGTGCAGGGCAACAGAAGAAGAACCAGCCGATCAGCTGAGACTTGGGAGGCAGAGAATAGATGGGGCCAGGACCAGTCAGAGGTGATATTTGCCAGTTCTCCAAACTACTCAAAATTTCTGCTACCAGATCAAGTACACAATCTATGTTTCCCTTTGAGTTAAAAACAGATCTGAAGCACAGGCAAGCTTTTCCAATATTCTGAACATATTTTCTGTCAGCATATTCGATCTCTAATATAACATTTCTGCTTTGAAATGCTTTGTAGCTGAGAGAGATCTAAAAGCTGTTTGAACTCCAAACGCTGTTGAGCAGGGTTCTAATTGTCATATAATTTATAAGAGGGAGGCAGGTTTTATTTATAAGAAAGGGCAGAGCAGCCTCTAGCTCTGTGATAGTAAGAATATATTTTTCAGGAAATTTAGATTGCAGGAAATACGATTTCAGCAACAGAGTGGTCAATGCCTGGAATACTCTACCTGATTCTGTGGTTTCTTCCCCAAACCCCAAAAACTTTAACCTTAGACTGTCTACGGTTGACCTCACCCCTTTCCTAAGAGGTCTGTAGGGGGCGTGCATAAGCGCACCAACGTGCCTACCATCCCTGTCCTATCATTTCTTTTATTTTTCTTATATGTATCCATGTATTCATAACTATGTTTATACTTATACTTATTATCTTGTAAGCAATTGACAAATCAAATAAATACAATAAAATAAATATTTGCATTATCAGTCATACCTAAACAGAAAACAAACCTATTTTTTAAAAAACAGTAACTATTTAATGTGATTCATAAAAAAGGAAGAAACCAGTATTTTGTAAGCAATATGCTGAAGGTATATCAGCTATATTCCAATGTTATTTTCCCCCTCTTCTGCCTAAAGCCAATTAAATATATCTTGCAAGATCCAAGACATATCCTGGGATACATATATTTGCCTTCGTAAATATATCTTGCTTGCTTAAATCATGTAAAGAATGGGCTTATACCATTAAGGTTCTCGGATGCCACCATAATTCTGGAAAAAGTTAAATAAAGACTTGCACTTGATTCTGGAAGGTTAAAAAGCTTTATTGGAAGGAGAGACTGTTTATCCCTTTAATGCTGTCATAAGACGGCTGCCAGGTTTCACAGTATCCAGTTGGTGCTACCAAGAAGTGTTGGATGATAATCAATTCCTTTTGGAGTTTGTGAAAATGAATGTAGGGACAGCTGGTTATTGTCCTTGGTGGAATGAAACCTGGACCTATGTTAGAATCAATATCATTTATTGAGAAAATGCAGTCAAATTGTTTGTTTTGTTTAAAAAAGGCAACTGAGCACAGTTTTGTTTTATTCTAAAAGTAATGCTGGAATATTGGTTTCTGGGGTAATAATATTTTCCCTTAGAATGGATAGATGGGGTGATGGTGGTGGATGAGGTGGAACAATGGAAAAATTATTGCATTTTAATAAATAATAATGGAACAGAGTTGCATAAAATAAATGGTGATGGATTTCTCCATCCATAAAGTCCAAACTTTACCAGGGGCAATGTGGGGAAGAGTTAAATCTAGGATGCCATCTTCCCACCAGTTTTCCCTAACCAAATTTTTCTTTTCTTGCTGTTGTAGTGTCCTTTGTGTCACATGGAAACTCTGGAGTATGAAATTGGGAATGGAGGTATTGGATGCCCAAGGAATGTTGAAGAGGTGGTTTGAATTATATCATTTCAACTCATGATTTGAGACGCCATAGTTTCAAATGAACATTTATAATATCTACAGCAAGGACAGAGAACCTATAATCCCAAATGATACAAAATCTACACCTTTATTATCTATATCTCTATTCTTTATTCTGTTTCTGTAGACTTTTTTATTACATACCCCCTGAATCTCAAATTCTCCTTAGAGGGTACCATTCAGAGAAAGGGAGAAAGCCAGTTTGGTGTAGTGATTAAGACATCAGATTAGCAACTGAGAGTTGCTCGGTTGTTCTAATTTGGCTTTAGGCACAATGCCAGCTGAAGAACCTTGGGTCAGCCATTCTCACTCAGCCCTAGGAAGAAGAAGGCAAGTGCAAGCCATTTCTGAAATCTTGCTAAGAAAATGGCAGGGACTTGTTCAGGCAGTTGCCTGGAGTCAAGACTGACTCAAAAGCACACAGAAACGAAAAGGAAAAGTGGAACAAAAGAAGAATGAAATAAGACTGCTGAAGAATAAATTGACAGCAGTAAGATGATAAAGTAAGAAGTCCATCCATCCTCTATTCATCTATCTATCTATCTATCTATCTATCTATCTATCTATCTATCTATCTATCTATCTATCTATCTATCTCCTCCATCACTTCATTAGAATTTTAATAAAGATCAAAACTAACAGAAAGTAGTGTACAGAATAAAGAATGGAAAGGGAAAAAAAGACAAAGCAAAAGTGCATCCCCCCAAAATATAAAGAAATCGTTTACAGCAGTGATAAATATACACATTTACTGTACATCTAACTATATGGTTACATCATAATTTTCATTTTTTTCTATTATCTTTTTTTCTAATCATCAAAACCATTTATCAAAAGTTGCTTTTTTTCTGTTTCATGCAAAAAAAGTCTATAATGGATTTCCAGTCAACAATAAACTTAGATAATGCCTTTTCTCTGATCAAAGAAGTCATTTTCTATATCTTCACCATCTATTCCTCCATTGTAATTGATGTTGAATCTTTCCACCTTTATGTATATAATAATCTCATTGCAGTTATCATGCATAAAGACAAGGTTCTATAACCTTTTTCTAATTATTTGGTTAGTACCAAAAGAAAAGTCTCTGGTTTCAATTGTATATTAACCTTTACAATCTTTTGAATTAGTATATATTTGAATCCAAATTTTCTAGTTTTTTTGCATGTCCACCGAGCATGAGGAAATGTCTCCTTGTACTGTTCACATTTCCACCACAGATTTGAAATACCTTCATACTCTCTGAACGGTTTGTGTAGTGAGATGTAGAAACTATCATGATTGCATAGTATAAACAAGCTTTTTCTTGAAAAGGAACTGGCATATCAGAACAAGGAGGAAAGGTCTGAGACCAGAACAAAGTGTGAAAACTTGCTGTGGGAATCAGCACAGATGCCATCAGCTATAAAAGATGGGAGCTGGACATTGGAGAAACTGAACTCTCAGCAACTCCCAACTTCCTTTCAACTACTTGACTAGTGGACAGAAGAGTAGGTTCTCTTTCTATTTTTCTTCCTGTAGGATATGTATACAGTATGTATGGAAATGTATGCAGGTGTAAATTTACAGAATATGAACTGATATAAAATAGCCAAAAAGCAACTGATTGTGTTCCTGGCTCACTTGGTGGGATCTTCATTATATTTGGCCTGACACAACATATAACATCTTTCTTATTTATTTTCTGTATCCAGATGTGCTGCAGAATGTTGACATCATCATCCCCATGTCCCATTTATCTTGACCTTGTAAATGTAAACTGATCTTGGAGTAGAGTTGTATCAAGGGTACCAAATGTGAATCACAAAACTATGAATAGTATAGAGTTTTGGGCACCTCTTCATATGATGGTCAATCAGATTTCTGTGTCTTGACTATTGACTACGTGAATTTGGTAACAATATGGGAATGGTTTGATAAACCTTTTTCCAATATTTCTTTTTTCTTTTTCAGTCTAGCAAGCAATCTTGAGAATTCCTGCTGTTCTCCCATCAAAGTCTTAATCTGATCTGTTGCTATTTAGCAGTTTGAGATCAGTCAAGGTCAGCTCGAGCTGTATGCAATATAAGGATTGCATGTAATGTTTTATACTGTCTTTGTATGATAGAATAAAATGTCTAGATTATTAGGCAAACAAAGAGTAAGAAAGGTTTGACTGCATTTCTGTTCAAACAAAAATCCAACTCAGCATTCAAATTTCTCACCCTGTAATTCGAAAGAACTGTACCATTGCTATTTGCTATTAGAGGAGAAGTGATCAACTGTTTTTAAAATGGTAGATTAGAGTCTGCAAAGCTGGTGGATTAGAAAATTTTGATGTATTTTAATTACTAGCAGGCCAAGCCTCTCATTTTTATTTGAAATTAAAGTGAAATTGCCTGGGTAAGAGCTTAATTATATTCTGTGTCATTTTTATGGTAAAAGATTAGTCTCCTATTTATAATGCTTATATTAACAATAATAGAGTAGGAGACAGTTACTGATGATGAGAGAGAGGCAGGGCACTTCACAAAACTCTGAAAAAGGCATTTGGTTTTTCCCGATATGCCTTCTCCCGTTATTCCTTTTTTGTTTATTTGTTTCCATTTGAAGCAAAACATGATACAAGTATTCATGGAGGGTAGAATCCTTTTTTCAGTTTTATATTGGCAAGAAGAAGACCAACAATGAGATCACAGTATCGGGGCATTCAGAAGACCGGTTAGAAAAAATTAAGATAGTGGCACATGACTGTAGTATTGAAGGCTCACCACATCACGCATGCAAAGCACAAGGACAAGCTTTGATTGCATGACTGTAGCCCCCATCTTTACATTTTTACCCTATCCTCACCCAGTCCAAAGTCTGTAGATACTGAATCTCCTGCTTTTCTTTATTGTTTCCCATTTGAAAGGACAGTGACCAAGTCTTATTTTGTCTTCAACATCTTAGGAAAAAGGCTTCATTTCATACCCAAAATGATGAGTTGTACCAAAGATGAGTCAATTTTCCAATGTCCAAGTGGTTAATACCAGTAATCAGATTTTAGTATATGATAATTCAGGTCATCACAGATGACATTGCAGTTCATGTAGTCAAGCAAACACATTTTTCTTATTTTAATACATCCCATTGTTGTTTTTCTCATACTGTCCTTTATTAAAGAAGCAGAGGAAGCAGTGCATCAACCTTCTCCTTCATACTAGCTCTTAACTTGGGCTCTAATTCAAAGACTGGTCTAAGAATATTGTTTTATTGTATGCTGCTCAGAGTCACCTTATGTGAGATGGGTGACCCTATAAATTTGGCAAATAAAAAAAAATCTAATTGGATATTGTAATAGAATATAGTAGAATAGAATTCTTTATTGGCCAAGTGTGATTGGACACACAAGGAATTTGTCTTTAATGTATATGCTCTCAGTACATAAAGGAAAAACTACATTCATCAAGAACCATAAGATACAACATCTAGTGATAGTCATAGGTTACTAATAAGCAATCAGTCATACCAGTAAACAAAAAAAACCCCAATTTAAATTGTAAAGATACAAGCAACATGGTTATAGTAATAAGTGGGAAGAGATAGGTACTAGGAAGTGTTATTATAATCTAGTCGTAGAGGAATAATAGTAATACACTCTTATTTAATAAGTTGACAGTGTTGTAGGAATTGTTTGTTTAGCAGAGTAATGGCATTCGCTAAAAAAACCTGTTCTTGTGTCTAGTTGTTGTGGTGTGCAGTGCCTTATAGAGTTGTTTTAAGGGTAGAAGTTAATCAATGGCATGTTTGCAACTATTTCTGGAAAGCTTCTACTTGCTTCTAGCCCATCACAAAAAGGTGTCAGGGCCAATATGCAGTAAGTGTCTGGGTTCCAAGTAATAAGTCCATAGCAAACAGAACTCCGAGGCAAGCAGGTTTCTCAAAGAACAGGTTTATTGCACATAACATATTGGTACAGATTGGTGAAAACTGACTCTAAAGGTTGAGTTGGTTTTTACCTAATTAAGTTTTCCCCCCTTTCCCAAACAATCGGTCCAATCAAGGTGCTGTCTGGTTGCTTGGAAATTTCACTCCTCCTCTTTTCAGCCACCTTTGGGAATGTTCTTGGTTTTTAGGGGAAACTATTTTGTTTTGGCTACAAAACTCCAGCTATCTCTATTCCCCCATTCCTATCCCTCAGCGCCATTGTGGCAACACTGAAGCCTCCAATATGGCCTCAATCAGGCCAGCTTCAGAGTTGACAGTAAGTATTAATTTGATTGGATTCTTTCCAGTCCTAATCTGGCATTTCTATTAGTAGAATATGCACGTTTACAAATAGTTTGGAGAGTGGAGACATTTCTAATTATTCCATAGAATTTATCAGTATTTCTTGAAATAGCTTTCTGATGTTCTCCAAAAGCTTAATTTATCTTCTGCTTTAGCCTAGCAATCTTGTGAAATAGGCAAATGTTTTGATTATGTTTATCTTGATCTTACCTTACCCATACCTATTAAAGGAATGAATTGAGGAACCACATACACTCTTCCCTCTGAGTGATACAGCTACAAAATTACTCAGACATGGTTTGTTTAAGAATCATGCAGTGGCTACTTTTAAGTCATGTTAATCACAGAGACATCTTGCAGGATTTTTGAGTTAAGCTCAGTGCAATCTAAAAGTAGAAATTCTACTAACCAGCAACTTAGCAAGTTCAGTGAATGAAGCCCATTACTTAGATCCAAAAAAAGTTTCTTTCCCTCAAACAAGTCAGTTGAGATTCTCAGACATCCAGGTCATGGTTGTCCCAAAGGTGCTTTTTACAAAGGTAACTGGACTTTCTTTGTTTTGCTTTGAAGACATTTTGCTTCTTATCCAAGAAGCTTCTTCAGTTCTGACAGAATGGTGGAGAATTCTGCATTCTTTCTGAGAGTCGTTAAAGCCACTTGGAGATTCATCTGTGCCCTCAGGGTCATCTGAATAATGCAAATGGTTATGGAACCTTCTTGGAACTGCTGAAAGGAGTTCAGTTGTAACAGAAGATAGGTGATGCCAGATCCCTCTCTTGAGGAAGGGCTATTCAATATTAACATAAGCTGCCCTTTTGACACCTATTTCAAACAGTGATCCTCTTTGTCCAGAATGTGGACTTTGCTGTCTTCTAAAGCAGCGGTCTCCAACTTTGGCAACTTTAAGACTTGTGGACTTCAACTCCCAGAGTTCCTCAGCCAGCTTTGCTCTAAAGAGTGACTTTTGTCTTTCAAATGCAGATGGACTTCTGAATCTTGTCCTGATAGGTTTGATCTCCTATGATGTTGTGAAATGCACTTGTGAAATGTTTGTTTTGTTTCTCCAATATACAGATCTGCACGTCTCACTGCATTGTACTGCATATATTACATTGCTCAATTTGTGCCTGACAAATTTGACAATTTGTGACTGACAAATTTCTGCTTTAGTGTTTTTGGGTGTTTAAGATGTGTATGCATATTGTGTTGGTCAGTGGTGAAATTCAATTTTTTTTACTACTGGTTCTGTGGGCATGGGTTGGTGGGCATGGCAGGGGAAGTCTATTGCAAAATCCCCATTCCCTCCCCATCCCACCAACCTGCTTTCCAGCTCTGTTCTTCTGTGCAGAGCAACAAAAGAAGACCCAGCCAATCATCTGGGACTCGGGAGGCAGAGAATAGATGGGGGTGGGGCCAGTCAGAGGTGGTATTTGCCGGTTCTCCAAACTACTCAAAATTTCTGCTACCGATTCTCCAGAGCTGGTCAGAACCTGCTGAATACCATCTCAGGTGTTGGTTGAAAATCCTCTTGAGCTTTTAAGATATTCTGGCAATGTATGAAATGACAATGTTACTTTGTTTGTTGTTCCCTTCTTTGTCTATTATGGAGGAGCTGGGCCTTTTTGGAGGGTGGGGGATTTCATCATGACCATCCAACCAAGAGCCCTTCAAAAACCTCTGGGAATGAACTTGGATCAAACAATTTGGGTAGTAAACTTTTTGTTAATGTCACTAGATATTATTATCATAAGAATACTTGTATTTGCTGTGACTAGAGACCTGAAGAAATAGAATATTTTCTCAAAAGAATTATGATTGCAGTCATTAGCCCAAGAGCACATTGCAGTGCTGATGATAACAATTATGATTGCAGTCATCAGCCCAAGAGCACATTGCAGTGCTGATGATAACACAATTTTGTTTGACTTGTTCTGGGCCTGAATTGCTTATGCTGGCACTTATTTTTCCCATAGACCTCTTACTTCCCAAGTCAGCATGTAGCAGGTTGCAAGTGCTACTTGGAAAAAGAACTTCCATTTCATAAACAGAAGGGGGTGGGAAAGAAGGAGGAAACCTGGATTAGAGGCATAAATAAAATTGCAACACATGGCAAGTTCCCTACTGATTGTTTCTCACACAGACAACAGATGGAAAATTTGGCACAAAAAATGGTTTTCTGAAGGGATATTCTAGTCCACTGACGTGAGAATGGTTGGTAGTTTTTCAGCAGTGACCTATTGTTACCATATAAACAGACTATTTGAATCATATCCATATTTATTCACAGAAATAAATTACAATGAAATGCTATGGGCTGGCTCCAACATAACCATCCCAAGAGAGGAAAATCTTCTTCAACTCCTACGCTGCAAAAACATATAGACTACTCTACTTGACCAGGGTAAAGCTATGGACACAATTTACATAGACTTCTGCAAAGCCTTTGATGCAGCAGTACACGACAAACTACTGTTAAAACTAAACTCTTACAGCATTTCTGGATCCCTTCATAAGTGGATTACTGTGTTTCTGTCAGACAGGCAACAAATAGTAAAATAGGGAGCGCTATATCAAACCCTTCTCCAGTTAACAGTGGTTTCCCCCAAGGCAGCGTTCTAAGACCCACACTCTTTATACTCTATTTAAATGACCTTTTCAATCAGCTTATAAGCAACTGCATCCTCTTTGCGGATGACATAAAACTATTCCACACCACTGACAATGCTACTGTCCTTCAAAGCAACCTTGATTATGTGTCTGAATAGTCAAACAATTGGCAACTCCAAATCTTGACTAACAAATGCTCTGTCCTATATATTGGTAAAAAAAAATCGGTATATCAAATACAAATCAGACAGATATGACCTCATTGATTATCCTCACTCTGTCAAGGACCTTGGAGTATTGAATTACCTAAGCTCTAGAGCTCACTGTAACAGCATTGCAAAAAGGCATTAAGAGTTGTAAATCCAATCTTACGAAGCTTCTCCTCCGGAAGTATTGAATTGCTAACTAGAGCATACAAAACTTTTGCTAGACCAATATTTGAATACAGCTCATCAGTCTGGAATCCGTATTGTATATCGGACATTAATACAATTGTGTGAGTCCAGAAATAGTTCACGAGAAGAGTACTACACTCTTCTGCTTGCAACAGAATACCCTATATCATCAGGCTTGAGATTTTGGGCTTGGACAACCTTGAACTATGCCGCCTACGATTAGACTTAAGTGTAGCACACAAAATTATCTGCTACAATGTCCTACCAGTCAATGACTACTTCAGCTTCAACCACAACAATACAAGAGCACACAAAGATACAAACTCAATGTAAACCGCTCCAAACTTGATTGCAGAAAGTACAACTTCAGCAATAGAGTGGTCAATACCTGGAATGCACTACCTGACTCTGTTGTTACATCCTCTAACCCCCACTCCTTTAACCCCAAACTATCCACTATTGACTTCACCCCATTCCCAAGAGGTCTGAAAGGGGCATGCATAAGTGCACAATCGTGCCTACCATCCCTGTCCTATTGTCCCCATTTATTCATACCTATTTCCTGTATTCTTACTCATGTTTATACTTATACCTATTATTTTGTAAGCAATTGACAAATCAAATAAAAATAAATAAATAAAATCTCCTTTGATCTGTTGGACACTTCTGCTGAAATGTGTGGGAGGTATTTCAGAGGTATTATCTGCATTAGTTTACAAACAGTTCAGATAATAATTCATCTTATCTTTCTTTTTTTTTCCCAACAAATTTTATTAGTTTTACAAAAACAATACACAAACAATCAAGGCATAATAACATAAAAAATCCTTTCCAAGAAAACCAATAGAACGTACAAAATAGTTCCAAATTGTAATATTGATATTTACGTTATCTATTCAACTTCGTATCTTATCCCAACTTCTCCTTTTCATTCTGTTATCCAAATTATATTTCTTGCTAATTAAAGTTTTATTGCCTTTCATAAACATACAAAACATAAAACATAAAAAACAAAAAACAAACCTAAAACATCTTTTCTGAAGGCTGTTTGATCCCAGGCTAAAAACTCTTCACACAGACACAAGTTCAAAAATCATATTTACTTTATATATCATTCCATATCTTATTACCATTTTCAACTTTCTATATAGCTTCTTCCCTCTTTTATCTTTCTTAATTTTGTTTTATTTATCTTATCTCAATTCAGTTCATAATACTTATCATTCTTTGTCTGTTCTGTTTCCATCTATCCATTCATCTTTTCTCTTTTAATATACTTCTCCTGTACACTGATTGGAGTGACGCCTTTGACTCATTCCCCTAGCTTAAAGTTACTTAATATAACACTTAATTTATATTGGAATTCTGTTTAGTACATTCTAAAGTTACACAATAAATTTTATGAAAGGAGTAAAAACATAACAATAACTAAATAAAATCATATATAACCACTATCCATCTCATTAAGAAGCTAATCATATATATATTAATACTCATTTATATCTTAAGCATTTTACTCTAAATACACATATAAAAACACAATCTTATGTACCTTCCAGAATCCCTTTTTCAATTAGAATTACCCATGGTCTCTAAATAAGCTTTGTTTCTTTAAGTCTTGCTTCCCACCATTAAGGCTTCTCATCCCCTCCTTTCTCTCTTGCTTATTCTTCTCCTTGCCCTTTTTACCCCTTTGTCTCTTCTCCTCCCTTTTCTTACTCCCTTTCTGTTTTTTTCTAACCTTGTATCCACCTTTCATCTCCTTTTTCTCTTTTTTGGTTGTTTTTTCAAACCTTAAAATCCCCTTTTTCGTTTCCTCTTTCTCCTCCTCCCCAAAAAGAACCCATTGTTCATCAAAGATGGCTTCTTCTTCTTTCCAGTCGTCCTGCTGCGTAGTCAACCTTTCATAAGTGCATACCGCCATTTCTAAAAATTGAAATAGAGTGCCCAAAGTATCTTTTCCATCTCGTTTTTCTTTTTTATATTTTTTATATTCAATTTTTAGTTCATCCACAAGCGATGCCATCGTGAAGAGAAAAACTTTTTCCAAAACAACCACCCAAGTATTTTTAATCAAAAATAATTGCAAAGAATTCCAAAGTTACCAAAGTTCTTTCTTCTCTTTCTCTTTCTGGGGTTACTGTTTAATCAAAGAGATCCAATTACAATATATCTTTCTTTAAAGCTCTAGGCAATCTCCTCCTTTTTCAACTTCTGCTCCAATTTTTTTTTCCTCTCCCTTCCCACTTACAACAATTTTCTTTTAAGTATTCAGAAATCCATACCTCCAATAAGGGTTTTCCGATTTCTTAAGTTATTAAATCCAATGTCCAGGAATCCTTCATCCCTTGGCTTTAACTTTCAAAATAATTTTCCTTGAGTGCTCAGATAAATTTTCCAAATCTTCATCTGCTGTTTCTATGGGGTGGGAGAGTTAAGAAAAGAAAGGTTTTTTTCCCCTTGACAGCTTTCTCCGCCGCTTTCCGATCTTCTTAGGGATACAATGTATCTTCTAGCAGTTCAAACAATTCAGTTTCCAGGGTGTTTAAAAGTTGTTGATTGACCCGGCTCAGACAGCACTTTCACTTTTCCTGCTTCCTCCAGCACAATCTTACCCGGCTGCCGGCTTCTTCATGGCGGCCATTACTGACCGCCGCTCCACCACCTTGGGAAAAAGGGGTTTTTCCGGATGAGGAGGGGGTCTGCGACACCCCCAACCCCCTGTCCGGCTCCCCTCTCTCTTCGGCTGCCTCTACAGGGCAGCCATATCCCCCTGACCCGTTTGGATCGGGGGCACCTTGGCGGCAAGTGCAGCAGCCGAAGCCACGCGAAACCGGACACCAATAATTCATCTTATCTTTCAAGTGTTGGGGTATCCATTTTATTGAAACAGTACTATGAAAAACTTGTATTGTATCTCAATAACAATGGCTATGAGATCAATGAGAGCCATTTGTCCCCTTGTCTGTCTATTCCAAAGGACATTTTTCAGTGCAGCCAGATCTCTTGATCTTCCAGGGGGAAACAATCTCACAGTTGTCATATGAGGTTCCCATTTAGGATTTAAGTAAACTACAAGAATTACTGATGATGCAGAACAAATTCATGAGATCGGTTCTAGCTTCACCCCCATGTACACTGGCAGTGATGTTGAGATCAAAAGTGGGCCTTTCACAAATTTATATACAGATAAAGGAAGCAATACATTTATATTATAGGTTATTAGTTCTCATGCCCGACACTTATTTGGTAAGACAAAGCTCCCATGAACAATTTAATAGTAGTGGATGAATGAATTTAAATCTAAATTAATTGTCACTATTTTCACTGGTTCAGGATTTGTTGAATGCCCTAAATTGCCACATGTAATTGAGATATTATTTATTTTTTAAACTATTTTAGACAAAATACAGCATTTACACAAGTTTAAGTTGGCCAAGTGGTATCAATAACTTAAAGATGGAAAAGGAATGTCATCTTATTTAAACAAAGGAATAATAAATCTAGCTCTGGGTTCGTGATATGATTTGCAAGAAAGTAATGGATCGGATCTTCTACCTGTGAATTATCACAAATGCATAAATGTGTAAAAGTGTGTGTAATGCCTTTTATCTCATTCCTGGAGACAAGTTTTCACAGAACTTAATCTTCAAACAAAGCCAATAAACTACTTGGATAGAGGTTATAGAAGATTTCCAATTACACACACTTTTACACATTTATGCATTTGTGATAATTCACAGGTAGAAGATCCGATCCATTACTTTCTTGCAAATCATATCACGAACCCAGAGCTAGATTTATTATTCCTTTGTTTAATACAACTGAATCAATCCAGTATAGAAGGAAAAAAAAATCAATTTCTTATGTGCTAGTATATATGGAAATATCACAAAAAAGTTCCATTCTTTGTAAAGCCTTCCAGAAAGGTATGGATTCAGTTGTTGACAGACAGTGTGGATAATTTTAGGGAGGGGATACACTTAACTGACACAGATTGTTGCAATTTTATGAATGAATTTTATGAATTTTGTTAAAACCCATGGTTGCAAATAAATAAATGCTGTTATATTTTGCCCTTAAGAATGAGAATTATCTAAATATTTAATAACCAGGACTTATCAATGTATGGAACCATGCATTTATAAATGAGCACATATGGCTGTAATAATAGAACTTGCAAAGTTGAATTATATTCTGAATCTGAAAACAAATACATCCCCTTTCAATAACACAATCGTTTAACGCTGGTCCTTTCTTGCATTCCTCACATCCTTAGCTGACTGTACTCCATCTGACTCTAGTTCCCTTTCCATCTGACCTCCGTATTTGACTCAGGCAGCTGGTGACACCACCTCTTATTTCTCCAGCTTAGCATGCCTACTCAACTCCCATCCTGCTGGGTCTATGCCTCTTTATGAAGGGAAGAGGAAAAACTAAGATTGGGTTGCATAAGTTGAACTGAAGTGGCTAGGTAACAGCCCTAGTTTCTTCTACTAAAATAATACAATTCTTGAAGCAGGAATTACAGGTAGTCCTCGACTTAAAACAGTTTATTTAGTGACTGTTTGAAGATACAATGGCACTGAAAAAAGGAACTTATGACCAGGGGTGGGACTCAACCAGTGTTACTACCAGTTCGATGATTACACTGCGCACGCATGTAAAAAAACTTTAAGCTGTGCTGCCTGGACATCTAAAAAGTGCTGCACACAGGTGCACAGTGTTTGAAAAGCCTCTTTTTTCCTGCTTTTTCAACCTCAGCTGTGCTGCGCAAAGCAGCTGAGGTTGAAAAAGCAGGAAATAAAAGACAGGTAAGAGCCCGGGCAGGCGGGTGGGCCAAACAGCAGCAAACACAGAACTGGTTCAGTGTCTGCTGCTCTTTAGAGCTACCGGTTCTATAGAGCCAGGCAGAACCAGTAGCATCCCACCCCTGCTTACGACTGTTTTTCACACTTACAACTACTGCAGCATCCCGACGGTCATGTGATCAAAATTCAAAATTCAGACACTTGGCAACTGGTTCATATTTATGACGGTTGCAGTGTCCTGGGTCACATGACCCCCTCTTTGCAACCTTCTGACAAGAAAAATCAATGGGGAGAACCATATTCACTTAACAACTGAATTACTAACTTAACAACTGCAGTGATTTCCTTAACAACTGTGGCAAGAAAAGTCATAAAATGGGGGAAAACTCACTTAACAAATCTCTCTCTGCAACAGAAATTTTGGGCTCACTTGTGGTTGTAAGTCAAGGATTATATTTTAATTTAAATTTAATCATTCTGAATAATCATAGGGTGTTTACATGTTTAACCTATAAGTTGGTGGCTTTCAATGGAGGCTACAAAATGTGTGCGAAATGGATACATAAAATTTCAAATAAACCTTTCTATTTTGTAATAAGCTACTAATAATAACATTGCACACCTGGAAAAGTTTAGTTTAGAATACACTACATAGGGCCTTTATATGAAGTTTACCATTCTTTTTATTTTTCACAGCAATAACTTCTCTAAGCACAGGAACAGAGAGCAGAATGATAAATGGAAGAAAAATAAGGAAAGAAATGGATTAATCCAAACATCTTATTTATCTGGATTTCCAAGGAGTTTTTTTTTTAAAGCAAGTTGTTAAATATGAGAGCGTTGGAGGTACTATTTATCTCTTTTAAAATTTCCTTGCTTTTCCTAATACCCTATTCTGCGCTCATACATCAAGTCAATGTAGTGTGACTTGCTTTGGTAAAGTGGAACCAAAGGTCAAGGTTTTCAATCTCATTGTACTCATGAGGACACCTTTTTTCGTGTAACACCTGACTGACTAAAAAATGGAATTCTGGTTACTGAGTCT